>NC_064253.1:29386753-29693211 GCF_003254725.2 Canis lupus dingo | reverse complement strand
AAAAATGAAATTTAACTTCAATTACCATTTATGAAAATCTGGTTCATTGATGTCTACTTATAAAATACCTCCTTCAAATCCTTTAGTCTGAATATGGATGATCACCTTTTTACACCCTTAAATAGATTGTTCCTATCTGGCTTGCTCATACCTAATTCTGATTAAATAAATTATCCATCTGTGAATTCTATGGGCTTAACTTTTAATACTTACCCTATATTATTTCCACACTATATCTAGTCTCCTCCCTGCTTCCAACATGTCAGAAACAAGTAATTTAGTTGCTAAGACTTTTCCATTTGTCTAAAGGCAAACTTATCAACCTCTATAAACATGTGTGTTTTATCTTGCTCCCTGTTTGGTATACCATGGATATCTGGGAGAATCAAGATTAGACTTTTGTCGATTTGACTTCTTGATAATAAGGTAGTAGGAAAGCAATAAATGTATTGAAAAAAGAGCTTTAAATCATATTTAAGCTTACTAAAGTCTTTCAACAGAACATATTTAATTCTGGTAGTAATAAAATGGATGGGATTTCATTGTAAAGCGGAGCAGAATTCAGCATATAATATGTCAGCTTTACATGACAGATTATTAATAAACTGCCACTGTTATCACTTGATGCCAATCTTTGGTGACGGCCTTTTTTTAAACTTGAAACTCAAATGTATTTTTTAAAGTAATCTTACTTTGTGAACCAGTTTCTTCTTTTCAACACATTTTTTCTCTTCTCTGTAGAAATTATTGTGTTGTTCAATTAATGGTTCCAATTTCATTATACTTATATATTCTAAAATCCACTAGGGCATTGTATGACTTCACATAGATCAACTTTGGTTATTTGTTTGCTTGTTTGTTTTCATTTGATTAAGGTGAAAACAAGGCAAAGTAAGAATTAAGAAAGAGGATTTACTTTCAACTTGGTACCTAACAAAATGAGAAATTTGGTAGAATTCATTTTCTCAACTAACTTTCCCCAGTGTTTGCCTTTTTATCTCTTTTCTTCTCATATCCCTTTTCTAGATACATATTTTCTTTTTTTATATTTTATTCATTTCTTCACGAGAGACACACACACAGAGAGGCAGAGACACAGGCAGAGGGAGGAGCAGGCTCCATGCAGGGAGCCCAATGTGGGACTCGATCCCAGGACTCCAGGATCATGCCCTGGGCCGAAGGCAGGTGCCAAACTGGTGAACCACCCAGAGATCCCCAATACACATTTTATATTGTCCATTAATTCAACAAAACACTTAAATATTAGTATGAAATAGTCATTTTGCTAATGTTGGAAAAATAATAAGTAGTGGGCAGAGCCTACAGGAAATTGACAGTTCAGGAGAGCTTATAGGGTCTAAGGTTATCCTTTAGATACAAAAGGGCCATTACCTGGGAAGGTTTTTATGCTTTACAACTCCTTGTTACTCCATCAAAACTTTAGCTATCTATTGGAGAGAAGTTAAGAGTTACTTTAAAATAAGTTGCCATCAGTGGGTTAAAGGACATAGCATCTGATGATGGGGTAAAAAATATGTATAATGTCATAGAGAGGGCAAAGTGAATAGCAAAACATGAAGGTGTGATGCACTGAGTTTTATCTAAGTAGTATATATTATCCTCATTGTCTTAATTGGACAGTTAATGCCAAACCTTTGGACAAAGCTGAAAATAAAGATTCATACCTAGTAGGGTACTCACTGGTATTTACTGAGCACTTAGTTATTATATACGACACAATGCTGGATGATTTTATACAAATAAGAGAGTACTATTTTTCAAATAAAATGGAAGCATATGTTAGCAGAGTATTTGTGGAACTTATGAGGCCTGACTTCGCTTACAATTAATTGAGGGATATCATACAAGTTTTTTATTGCCTCAGGTCCTCTCTTTGTTCAAATATCAGACAAGGTAGATGTGCACTGTGGATTTTTAATACTTTCAAGCTTTCCATCTAATTGTTCTTATCATATAGTTGGCGCTTTTGGTTACAAGTAATAGGAAACTAATTTGCTTAAGCTCTTAAAAAAGGTTTATCATATATCATGAGAAATTGAGCAGTTGTATACTTTCACAAATGATTAATTCAGTGATTGATTGACATCATTAAGCACCTAGGTTATTTCCATCTCTGTAGTCTGTGTCTTGTCACAGGCTTGTTCTCCGTCAGCTTCTGTCAACAGTGAAAGATGTCCATCAGTTTCAGGTTTCACACTCAGACACAAGTTACCCAGTTAAGGAAAAGGGACTTTGTCTTCCTTGTTTGTCTTTTAAGATTAAGGAAGCTATTTTGAGAAGTCCCACCTGACTGCCTACTGCCAGCAACTATCTCGTCACATCTCATTGATCAAATGTGTCATATGTCCTGGTCTAAAAGAGCCAATTACAGCTGGCTTAGACCAATCATGTTTACCCTCTGCATCTGAAAATATGTCCTGCTTCCACAAAATCTCACAGCTGCACAGAGAAGGAAAGAGCTTAAAAAAATATCAAATTCCTTTAAAAAGGTGGAAAGAGGAATGGTTCTTAGCCAGGCATCCAGTGGTATCTGTTATACTAATTATGCTTTGTTGGTATGCTGCATTCTTCCTAGATTAACATTTTTATTTTCCCTGAGGACAGAGCAGATAATCTGTGGGTCTACTTTAGAGTGAAAAATCTCCAGGAATACAGAAATCAAATTGAATAGGTGATTGTCTAGTAAGTAGGCAACTATTATTATCTATATTCACATTCTTCTTCCAAATTCTGAGTCCTCGTTTTCAATAGAATAATTTTAAAATATACAATAAAGATTTAGTCTCTCTCTGAATTACATAGCTCTGTTCCCACTCACAATCACATGTATAAATGAACCATTTGTTTTCTAACTGCTGTGTTTGCCTATGTGGTTCTCTCAACACCACAACCATCATACCCCTAACAGCATCACCCCAACAACCAACTCTTCCTGTAATTCTCTCTTGTACCTGACCAACTCATGTATATTTATTTGTCTGACAAAAGAGGAGTTGTTCTTCCTTTATTCCTTCATATTTTAGTGGTACACTTCACTCCTCTGTGAAATATTTCACAAATCATCAGGTGACCTATTGCTCCTTCATTTACCCATTTAACTTTGACCATACTCCTGTTAGATTGATTGTTTTATGGCCTAGCATTTAGTTGATGATTTCTCTCTGCACTGAACTTTACACTTTTTGAGGATAAAGCTGATGTCCTTGCTGCTTTTGTATTTGAGTTTGTAATAACTGGCATAAGGCAAGTTATTGTGTGTTTGCTAGAGTGTGTGCCTGGGCAACAGATGGTGTTAGTCAGTGTACATAAACCAAGCAAATAGTTGAACATTTTTTTTCTTTTTCCTTGATAAGGAAATAAGGCATCCTAGAGAAGTGTTTCTCAAAATTTTCCACAAATGTCAAAATGTTTCCTTGCCCAAAAATTTGACCCACAAGACACAATCTGTAGAATATAATAAGCAGTGACCTACTACAAGTGCAAACTTTCTTTAAATAGGATGTTTAATCTTTTAAAACCATACTGATTTTTTATTCTATAGTGTTTACTCTTTTATTTAAAATCCCTGATGTATCTATATTCTAGATCATACAATATCTAGGATTTGTTTAGCATAAAATAATATTTACTTATTATTCTGTAAAATCAATATCCAGGAAGAATCACCTTGTTTATTCATCTTGATATCCTAGGCAAACCATTGTATATTCTCCAAGGGGTTGAATTCTATAATCAGGAAGCAATGTAAGGCCTTAGAATATAACATTTTGGGATGTGAGAAGCATGTAAGGCAATAGAGATATAACATTTGGTCCACAATAATTGTCTACTAATAATTGCTGTGTAGGAGTAACTACTTTCACTTCATTGTACGAATAAGTGAAACCCTTATGCTCGTATTACTATAATTTACCTTGATATATAAAACTGATTTTGAAAAGGTTAACATATGCAGATTATATCCATATCCTTGAATATAAGGATTCATATAAGTCTTTAAGGTATAAAATAGTTTGATTTGTGTTGTTTACTTATAAATATGAGTAGATTGTGATTATTTTAGACAAGTATTGGAATAGAAAAAAAAATACTAAAATGAAACCACTGGGGAAGAAAAAAAATCTGCAAGAAAAAAAATCTGCAAGAAAAAAAAGGCAGTTCCTAAAAACATAGCACTTGAGTTGTCACAAATGAGGAGACAGCCAATAAATGGTTCATTCTGTCTATCATAGCATATTTATAAATCCATCTGACATGTTTGGCCTATCAGAGGGCTGAAAAACAAAACTGTAGATTTCCCACTATAGATGACACCACCAATGAACGGGTTTAGGGAGGGTTGTTTGGTCATTTTCGTTTATCTTATTTCTCTCCATCCCATTCTTAACAGCTCTAACACATAAGGTCTTCAGAATCCCAGGAAACAGGATCAAAGTTTAATCTTTTATTTTATTTTCTCCAAGGACATTTGGTTGTTTTAAGATCACATCAAAATATGAAAAAGATGTACAACTCTGGGAATATATTATGGTAGAAAAAGATGTAAAAGTGATTATAAAAAACGGAGACCAATAGTTTGTTCTTGACCTTTTTCTTTTCTTTTTATTTCTTATATCTAAAAGTGTTTTCATATGTTTAGAAAAGTAGTTTGCAATATTAAGAGTCAATTTTAAAAATTCAAGAAAAAGGAGAATGACAACAGAAGAAAAGAATCTTCATTAAATCTGTCATACTAGGATGCAGATTCTGAAGTATTGAGATAAACAGAGACCTACATGCTTTTCTGTTCAATCCTTGAAGAGATTCACATGCAGATACCATCATTCAAAACATGAATTTCTTCCCAATTTAAACTCAAATTTTTACTCAGAATAAATGTATCTCCATTTCTGCATACTCTTCAAAATAGTAAAATTGAAAGACTGCTAATTATCTTAATTCAGAAAAATTTCTATCCAAACAGATCAAGGCATCGTTTAGTGGGCTTAAAGATGTATGGTTAGAATGGAAAAGAGAGAAGGAAATTAACAAAACATTTTTTTATTTCACTCTTACCAACTTAGACAATCTTTTCCAATTTGTCAGACTATTTATTAATAAAACTAGTAAATTTCAATCTTTGAGTGTTATGTCTTCATTAAAATTCTTTTTCTCAGATTACATAAAACTGAGATAGTAAATAGGAAACAAGCAGAAACTTGAGATATAGGTAATTTGAAAACTGGATGTCATTCATTTACATTTTTTTAAAGATTTTATTTATTTATTCATGAGAGAGGCAGAGATATAGGCATATGGAGAAGCAGTCTTCCTGTGGGGAGCCCAATGTGGGACTCAATCCCAGGACCCGGGATCACACACTGAGCCAAAGGATGCTCAACCACTGAGCCATCCAGGCATCCCCTCATTTACATTTTTAAACAAATACTATATGTTCTTTTTTATATTGAAACATGATTGACATAACATTACATTAGTTTCAAGCATAAAACATAACGATTTGATATTTGTGTATATTACAAAATGATCTACCACAGTAAGTCTGGTTAACATGGATTACCATAGATAGTTACCATTTTTGTGGGGGGGTGTTGGGAGATGAGATGATGAGAACTTTTAAGTTCTACCCATCCTCGCTCCCTGCCATTGGCAACCACCTGTCTGTTTTCGGTATCTGTAAGTTTGGTTTGGGGTGTTTCGTTTCATTTTTATTTTTTTCAGATTGCACATACAAATTAGATCATATGGTATTTATCTCTCTTTTTCTGACTTATTTCACTTAAGCATAATGTCCTCAAGGTTTATCCATTTTGTCACAAATAGCAGATTTCCCTTTTTATGGCTGAAAGATATATATAATTTATTCATTTATTTGTTTATGTATACTATGTTGTTTCCATGCCTTAGCTATTGTAAATAATGCTGCAATAAACATGGAAATGCAGAAATATCTTTCAGATAGGGATTTTATATTATTTTATTTTGGATATGTAACCATAGGGTGGTTGCTGGATCATATGGTAGTTCTATTTTTAATTTTTTGAGGAACCTCCATATTGTTTTCCATAGTACCCATATTGAATTACATTCCCAACCAACATTGCACAAGGATTCCCTTAACTTCACATCCTTGCCACCAGCATTTGTTATCACTTACCTTCATAATAGCCATTCTAACAAGTATGTTCCATTCCATTGTGATTTTGATTTTCACTCTCCTGATGATCAGTAATGTTAAGGATATTTTCATGTACCTATTGGCCATTTGCATATCTTCTTCAGGGAAAAAAGTCTATTCATGTCTTTTACCCATTTTAAATCAGATTATTTGTTTTTTGCTGTTGAATTTAATATTTCTTATATATTTTAGACGTTAAGTGCTGTGTGCAAGTATCTTTTTCCTTGCCATGGGTTGCTTTTCATTTTTTTGTGCAAGAGCATTTTAATTTGATATTATTTCACTTTTTTTTATTTTATTGCTTATAATTTAGGTGTCCTATATAATGCTTCATTGCAAAGACCAATATCAGGGATAATTTTTCCCTGTTTTCTTCTAAAACTGTTATGGTTTTAGGTCTTACATGTAAGTGTTAATCCATTTTGAGTTAATTTTGTGAGTCAAGTAAAATAGTGGTTCAGTTTCATTCTTTTGCATGTGAATATCCAGTTTTCCCAACGCCATTTATTGAAGTCTGCCTTTTCCCGAGTGAGTATTCTTAGCTCTTTAGATATTAGTTGACTATATATGTGTGGGTTTATTTCTGGGCTATTGTTTTTTTTTTTTTTTTCCCATAGATCTCTGTGTCTTTTATACTAGTACCGAAATGATTACTTGTCTGTTTTTCAGGACCAAACTGGTTTGATTACTATAGCTATGTAGTGTAGTTTGAAATCAGGAACTGTGATGACTCCACCTTCATTCTTTCTTCAAATTGCTTTGGCGATTACATTTTAACATTAATAATTATTTTAATCCATGAACACAGGCTATCTTTTCATTTTTTGTATCTTCTTCTATTTCTTTTACCAATGTCTTGTAATTCTTGTGTAGAGATCTTTTATCTTCTTGGTAAATTTTGTTTTTTAAGTAACTTTTTATTTTTGATGCTATTGTGAATGGCTTTTCTTCTCTTTTTTTTCAGGCAGTTCCTTGCTAGCGTAAAGAAATAAAATTGATTTCTGTATGCTGATCTTATACTTTGCTACTTTACTGAATTAATTTATTTAGTTTTAAGAGTTTTTGGCAAATTCTTTAGGATTTTCTAGAAGTCATGTTATCAGCAAATGGAGACAATGTTACCTTTTTTTTTTAATTTGAATGTTTTTGATGTCTTCTTCTGGCCTGATTTCTCTAGCTAGGACTATGGTACTATGGTGAATAGGATTTGTGAGAATAGGCACCCTTGTCTTGTTTGTGATCTTAGGGAAAAAAGGCCTTTAACTTGTCAATCTTGAGTATGTTGTTATCTGTGGTTTATCATATATAACATTTATTATGGTGAGGCACATTCCTTTTATACCCAACTTATTAAGGGTTTTCATCATGAAATGATATTGTATTTTGTCAAAGTTTTTTCAGCATTGATTGAGACAAACATATAATTTGAAAATGTTTCTCATTCTACTACTGTGATGCATCACCTTTACTGATTTGTATATGAACCATCACAGGGATGCACACTAGGGATGAATCCCACTTTATGGTAGGATATGATTCTTTGAATGTGCAGTTGAATTTGGTTTGCTAGAATTTATTGAGATTTGAATCTATATTCATCAAGAATATTGGTCTGAGGTTTCTTTATTGGTATTTTTATTTGGCTTTGGTGTGAAGGTCATGCTGGCTTCTTAAGTGAGTTTGAGAGTGTTCCTTCCTTTTCAATTTTTGGAAGACTCTGAAAAGGATGGGAATTAATTGTTCTTGAAATATTTAGTTAAAAAAATGAAATATTTAGTAGAAGTCACCAGTGAAACCATCTGATACTGGGCTTTCATTGTTGTTGTTAGGAGGTTTTACTTATTTATTTGTTTGTTTATTAAATATTTTATTTTTATTTATTCATGAGAGACACAGAGAGAGAAGCAGAGACATAGGCAGAGGGAGAGTCAGGCTCCCTGAAAGGAGTCTGATGCTGGACTCAATCCCAGGACCCCGGGATCATGACCTGAGCCAAAGGCAGATACTCAACCACTGAGCCATCCAGGTGCCCCTGGAAGGTTTTAGATTACTACTTATATTTCCTTAGTTTTTAATAGTCTTTTAAGGTTTTCTATTTCTTTAGCATTCAGTCTTGGTAGTTGTATGGTTCTAGGAATTTGTCCAAACTTTCTGGCATACAATTTTTCATAGCTATCTTGAATGATCCTTTGTATTTCTGTGGTATCAGTGGTGATGTCTCCTCTTTCATTTATAATTTGATTTGAGTCTTCTTTCCTTTTTTCTCGGTTAGTCCAGGTAAAGGTTTGTCTATTTTATCTTTTTAAAGAAAAGATAGGTTCTATTGTTTTCCTGTCACTGTTTCATTTATTTCTGCTCTAGTCCTTTTTCTGATATATGCATCCATCACCATAAACTTTCATGTTAGTATTCTTTTTGCTGCATCCCATAAGTTTTAGCATGTTTGTTTTCATTTTCATTTGTCTCAAGATAGGTTTTTTAAAGTTTCCTTTTGATTTCTTTTTGATCCATTGGTTGTTCAGGAGTGTGCTGTTTAATTTTCATATATTTGTGAATTTTTCAGCTTTCCTTCTGTTATTGATTTATAATTTCAAACTTTTGTAATCACGAAAGGTATTTGATACAATTCAAAATATATGAACTAGATTAGATTTGTTTTGTGATCTAACATACAATCTATCCTGGAGAATGTTGTATGCACAATTGAGAATAATATGTACGCTAGTGCTGTTGGATGGAATATTCTGTATCTATCTGTTGGGTCCAAATGCTTAGTTATGTTAGTATGGTGTCTAAATGAGGTGTCTCTAGATCAAATGAGGGCTCCCAAATGTGGGGTGACAACTAAGTGGAGACAAAGAATTCACCTAAGGCAGAACAAAGCAGATAGAAGTCTGTTGAATACACTCCAACGTAGCAGTGGGCAGAACAGCAGAGGAAAGGCTGTTGGCCAGAAGGCAGTGGGTGGAAACTGTATATAAAGGGGGAAGGTGAGGAGGTATGGCAATATATGGAATTTCCCCTTTTGTGTTAATTGTGCCTAACTGTGAGTAATCCATTAGTCAGGTAGGACATATGAATATTTTGAGGTGGGTGGATGGCATGATGAGCATGCCTGCATTTAGGTAGGCCGTCACTGTGGGCTTTCTACATTCCTTTGCTTTAGCTGGCTAACAATGGCTTCTAGTTAGTATTTGATTTATATTTAGGTGCCCCTATGTTGGGTGCATAACTATTTATAATTTATAATCTTATAAATTGACCCTTTGTCATAATGTATGACCTTCTTTGTGTCTTATGACTATTTTTAGTTCAGTCTATTTTGTATGATTTAAACATAGATATCATCCTCTTTGTCCTTTTTTTAAATATAAATTTATTTTTATTGGTGTTCAATTTGCCAACATATAGAATAACACCCAGTGCTCATCCCATCAAGTGTCCCTCTCAGTGCCCGTCACCAAGTCACCCCCATCCCCCACCCACCTCCCCTTCCAGCACCTCTAGTTCGTTTCCAAGAGTTAGGAGTCTCTCATGTTCTGTCTCCCTTTCTGATATTTCCCACTCATTTTTCTCCTTTCCCCTTTATTCCCTTTCACTATTTTTTTTATATTCCCCAAATGAATGAGACCATATAATGTTTGTACTTCTCTGATTGACTTATTTCACTAAGCATAATACCCTCCAGTTCCATCCACATCGAAGCAAATGGTGGGTATTTATCGCTTCTAATGGCTGAGTAATATTCCATTGTATACGTAAACCACATCTTCTTTATCCATTCATCTTTTGATGGACACCGAGGCTCCTTCCATGGTTTGGCTATTGTGGACATTGTTGCTATAAACATCGGGGTGCAGGTGTCCCAGCATTTCACTGCATCTGTATCTTTGGGGTAAATCCCCAGCAGTGCAATTGCTGGGTCATAGGGCAGGACTATTTTTAACTCTTTGAGGAACCTCCACACAGTTTTCCAGAGTGGCTGCACCAGTTCACATTCCTACCAACAGGGCCGGAGGGTTCCCCTTTCTCCACATCCTCTCCAACATTTGCTGTTTCCTGCCTTGTTAATTTTCCCCATCCTCACTGGTGTGGGGTGGTATCTCATTGTGATTTTGATTTGTATTTCCCTGATGGCAAGTGATGCGGAGCATTTTCTCATGTGCGTGTAGGCCATGTCTATGTCTTCTTCTGTCAGATTTCTGTTCATGTCTTTTGCCCATTTCATGATTGGATTGTTTGTTTCTTTGGTGTTGAGTTTAATAAGTTCTTTATAGATCTTGGAAACTAGCCCTTTCTCTGATACATCATTTGCAAATATCTTCTCCCATTCTGTAGGTTGTCTTTTAGTTTTGTTGACTGTATCTTTTGCTGTACAGAAGTTTTTATATTGATGAAGTCCCAATAGTTCATTTTTGCTTTTGTTTCTCTTGCCTTCATGGATGTATCTTGCAAGAAGTTACTGTGGCCAAGTTAAAAAAAGGGTGTTGCCTGTGTTCTCCTCTAGGATTTTGATGGAATCTTGTCTCACATTTAGATCTTTCATCCATTTTGAGTTTACCTTTGTGTATGGTGCAAGAGAGTGGTCTAGTTTCATTCTTCTGCATGTGGATGTCCAATTTTCCCAGCACCATTTATTGAAGAGACTGTCTTTCTTCCAATGGATAGTCTTTCCTCTTTTGTCAAATATTAGTTGACCATAAAGTTGAGGGTCCACTTCTGGGTTCTCTATTCTGTTCCATTGATCTATGTGTCTGTTTTTGTGCCAGTACCACACTGTCTTGATGACCACAGCTTTGTAGTACAACCTGAAATCTGGCATTGTGATGCCCCCAGATATGGTTTTCTTTTTTAAAATTTCCCTGGCTATTCGGGGTCTTTTCTGATTCCACACAAATCTTAAAACAATTTGTTCCAACTCTCTGAAGAAAGTCCATGGTATTTTGATAGGGATTGCATTAAACATGTAAATTTTCCTGGGTAACATTGACATTTTCACAATATTAATTCTTCCAATCCATGAGCATGGAATATTGTTCCATCTCTTTGTGTCTTCCTCAATTTCTTACAGAAGTGTTCTGTAGTTTTTAGGGTATAGATCCTTTAACTCTTTGGTTGGGTTTATTTCTAGGTATCTTATACTTTTGGGTGCAATCTTAAATGGGATTGACTCCTTAATTTCTTAATCTTAAATTTCTTAATCTTAAATGGGATTGACTCCTTAATTTCTCTTTCTTCATTGTTAGTGTATAGAAATACCACTGACTTCTGGGCATTGATTTTGTATCCTGCCCCACTGCCAAATTGCTGTATGAGTTCTAGCAATCTTGGGGTGGAGTCCTTTAGGTTTTCTATGTAGAGTATCATGTCATCGGCAAAGAGGGAGAGTTTGACTTCTTCTTTGCCAATTTGAATGCCTTTAATGTCTTTTTGTTGTCTGATTGCTGAGGCTAGGACTTCCAGTACCATGTTGAATAGCAGTGGTGAGAGTGGACAAACCTGTCTTGTTCCTAATCTTAGGGGAAAGGCTCCCAGTTCTTCCCCAGTGAGAATGATATTTGCTGTGGGCTTTTTGTAGATGACTTTTAAGATGTTGAGGAATGTTCCTTCTATCCCTACACTCTGAAGAGTTTTGATCAGGAATGAATGCTGTATTTTGTCAAATGCTTTCTCTGCATCTAATGAGAGGATCATATGGTTCTTTTTTTTTTTTTTTCTCTTGCTGATATGAGAATCACATTGATATTTTACAAGTGTTGAACCAGCCTGGCATCCCAGGGATAATTCCTACTTGGTCATGGTGAATAATCTTCTGAATGTATTGTTGTATCCTATTGGCTAGTATCTTGTTGAGAATTTTTGCAACCATGTTCATCAGGGATATTGGTCTATAATTCTCCTTTTTGGTGGGGTCTTTGTCTGGTTTTGGAATTAAGCTGATGCTGGCCTCATAGAATGAGTTTGGAAGTATTCCATCTCTTTCTATCTTTCCGAACAGCTTTAGTAGAGTAGGTATGGTTTCTTCTTTAAACGTTTGATAGAATTCTCCTGGGAAGCCATCTGGCCCTGGACTTTTGTGTCTTGGGAGGTTTTTGATGACTGCTTCAATTTCCTCCCTGGTTATTCGCCTGTTCAGGTTTTCTATTTCTTCCTGTTCCAGTTTTGGTAGTTTGTGGCTTTCCAGGAATGGTCCATTTTTTCTAGATTGCCTAATTTATTGGCGTATAGCTGTTCATAATATGTTTTTAAAATCGTTTGTATTTCCTTGGTGTTGACAGTGATCTCTCCTTTCTCATTCATGATTTTATTAATTTGAGTCTTCTCTCTATTCTTTTTAATAAGTCTGGCTAATGCTTTATCTATCTTATTAATTCTTTCAAAGAACCAACTCCTGGTCCTGTTGATCTATTCCACAGTTCTTCTGGTCTCGATTTCATTGAGTTCTGCTTGAATCTTTATTAACTCTCTTCTTCTGCTGGGTATAGGATCTATTTGCTCTTTTTCCTCCAGCTCCTTTAGGCGTAAGGTTAGCTTTTGCATTTCAGTTCTTTCCAGTTTTTGGATGGCTGCTTGTATTGCGATGTATTTCCCCCTTAGGACTGCTTTTGCTGTATCCCAAAGATTTTGAATGGTTGTATCTTCATTCTCATTAGTTTCCATGAATCTTTTTAATTCTTCCTTAATTTCCTGGTTGACCCTTTCATCTTTTAGCAGGATGGTCCTTAACCTCCACATGTTTGAAATCCTTCCAAACTTCTTCTTGTGATTTAGTTCTAATTTCAAGGCATTATGGTCTGAGAATACGCAGGGGGCGATCCCAATCTTTTGGTATCGGTTAAGACCTGATTTGTGACCTAGTATGTGGTCTATTCTGGAGAAAGTTCCATATGCACTTGAGAAGAATGTGCATTCAGTTGCATTTGGATGTAAAGTACTGTAGATATCTGTGAAATCCATCTGGTCCAGTGTATCATTTAAAGCTCTTGTTTCTTTGGAGATGTTGTGCTTAGAAGACCTATCGAGTATAGAAAGTGCTTCATTGAAGTCATCAAGTATAAGTGTATTATTATCTAAGTGTGTCTTATCTTTGGTTATTAATTGATTGATATATTTGGCAGCTCCCACATTCGGGGCATATATATTGATGATTGTTAAGTCCTCTTGTTGGATAGATCCTTTAAGTATGATATAGTGCTCCTCTTCATCTCTCACTACCGTCTTCGGGATAAACTTTAGTTTATCTGATATAAGGATGGCTACCCCTGCTACTTTTGAGGACCATTTGAATCGTAAATTGTTCTCCAACCTTTCATTTTCAGGCTATAGGTGTCCTTCTGTCTAAAATGAGTCTCTTGTAGACAGCAAATAGATGGGTCCTGCTTTTTTATCCAGTCTGAAACTCTGCACCTTTTGATGGGGTCATTAAGCCCATTCACGTTCAGAGTTACTATTGAAAGATATGAGTTCAGTGTCATCATGATGCCTATTCAGTCCCTATTTTTGTGGATTGTTCCATTGGACTTCCTCTTAAAGAGGAATTTTAAGAGTACCCCTTAAAATTTCTTACAGAGCTGGTTTGGTGGTCACATATTCTTTCAGTTCCTGCCTATCTTGGAAGCTCTTTATCTTTCCTTCCATTCTGAATGAGAGCCTTGCTGGATAAAGTATTCTTGGCTGCATGTTCTTCTCATTTAGGACCCTGAATATATCCTGCCAGCCCCTTCTGGCCTACCAGGTCTCTGTGGAGAGGTCTGCTGTTAACCTAATATTTCTCCCCATAAAAGTTAGTGATTTCTTGTTTCTTGCTGCTTTAAGGATTCTCTTTATCTTCGTAATTTACAAGCTTCACTATTAAATGTCGAGGTGTTGAGCGGTTTTTATTGATTTTAGGGGCAGATCTCTCTATTTCCTGGATCTGAATGCCTGTTTCCCTTCCCAGATTAGGAAAGTTTTCAGCTATGATTTGTTCAAATACATATTCTGTACCTCTGTCCCTTTTGCACCCTTGGGAACCCCAATTAAAGGTAGATTTTTCTTTCTGAAGCTGTCATTTAATTCCCTTAATCTATCCTCATGATCTTCTAATTGTCTCTTTTTCTTCAGTTTCCCTCTTTGCCATCAACTTGTCTTCTATGCCACTCACTCGTTCTTCTACTTCGTTAACCCTCGTTGTTAGGACTTCTAGTTTGGATTGCATCTCATTTAATTGATTTTTAATTTCTGCCTGATTATATCTAAATTCTGCAGTCATGAAGTCTCTTGAGTCTTTGTGTTTTTTTCTAGAGCCCCCGGTAGCTTTATAATAGTGCTTCTGAATTGGCTTCATCCTCTTTGTCCTCCTCTTTTTTTTTAAACTATTCATTTGGAATTATTATTTTTCATCTCTTCACTTCCAGACTATTTGTGTTCTTAATGCCTAAGGGAGTCTCTTTTAGGCATTCATTTAGTCATTCTATGTGTTTTTGTTGTTGTTGTTGTTTTTTTTTTTTGTTTTGGATGTGCTGCTGCTTTATTACTGCATTTTCTTGAACATTTGCAACATGCCACCAAGGTTACTTAAATTCAGCTATCCCCCCTGGTCTTCCTTCTTATTTGCATGGAAGCTCAGAGGATTTTACTCAAAGGAACAGAAAGGGACAAAAGCAGCAGCAAAGGCTTAAATAAAGAGGTCAGGGAGGAGTTGAGGTTGAAAGCCTCTACCTCTCTGGCCCTTGGTTCTCATCCTTCAGCTCAAGAAAGGCAGACTTCATAGAGTGGCTGGGGGAATACATGCCTTTTATTGGTCTAAGGAGCATAACTAGTTCATAGGCTTGGGCAGAGCTCCCCTATCTGTATGGCTCCCATCTCCCTCTCCTGGGAGTTTGTGACTCACCCCAGGGAGAAAAGTGTTCTGGACAGGAGTGGCAGACAGAGCCAGGATAAAAAATACAGAACTGGGGTCTGAAAGGGTATCATGGTAAAGTAGAAAACACAGGGTTATGAGATCATCCACATAAAAAGTCCACCCGGGCAGAAGAGAAGTTTCTCCACGTGGGCCCCCCACCTGCCCTTGCCAGGAATGGGAGGGGGCAGGAAGCTTCGGCTGGAGATTTCCTACTGTGCCCTTCGTGCCATCAGCATCTCCCGGATGTTGTCCTCAGCTTCCTTCACACTCCGCTCCAGGTAGGATTTTTTCTGTTCTAGTTCTTTAATTTTTTTTTCTGCTATTTTCTGTTTCTCTAACAGCTGACTGTGAATTACCTCCTTGGACTGAAGAATAAACATTCTTCCTACACCTTCATACATGTTAGTCTCATCTACCAAAGTCATAATCTCTGTATCTGTAAGATGTGCGTGCTTTTTTGTTCTGTTTAGCTGTTCAATCTGTATGTCTGCAAACTTCACCTTCTGTTGAGTGTCAATAACTTTGGCTTGAAGTTCTGTGAAGGCCTTCTTCAACTCCAGATCCACGGGTTCCTATGTGTGGTTTTTTTTTTTTTTTTTTAATATAAATCCTAAAGAGCGCTTTTTTTTTTTTTTTAAGATTCTATTTATTTATTAATGAGAGACACACGCACACACAGAGGCAGAGACACAGGCAGAGAGAGCAGACTCCATGCAGGGAACCCAAGGTGAGACTCGATCCCGGGTCTCTAGGATCAGACCCTGAGCTAAAGACGGCACTAAACCTACCGATCCACCAGGGCTGCACATTCTATGGGTTTTGACTGGAAAATGTAATCCATTTCTTTTAAAGTATAATTGATGTGTAAGTACTTACCACAGCCATTTTGTCAATTGTTTTCTGACTGTTTTGCAGATCCTTTGTACCTTGCTTCCTTTCTTGTTGTCTTCCTTTGCTACTTGATGACTTCTTGTGGTGGTACCTTTGACTCCTTTATAATAATCTTTTATGTATCTATTAAAGGTTTTTCCTTTGTGGTTACTATGACACTTACAGAAAAATATCATGTAATTATAGCATCCTATTTTAAACAGATCGCAACTTCAAAAGCATACAGAAACCTTGTACTTCTCAGTTCCTCACATTTTAGGTTACTAATGTTACAACTTATATCTTTTAAAAATATTTTTTATTTTACCTATTTAAACTCCAGTGGTGATTTATGCATCAACATTACAATATCAGAGACTCTTTTTTCATTTTTTTTCTTTTTTCATTTTATATTTACCTGTGAGTTTTACACATTCATATGCCTTATGATGTTAATTAGCATTCTTTAATGTTTTAGATTGAAAAATGTCTTTTAGCATTTTTTCATAAGGAATATTTAGTGGTGATGAATTCTTTCAGTTGTTTTTGTTTTTGTTTTTTTAATTGGTGTAGTCATTTGGCTAGATGAGGTTCAGGTTTGGAAGGTATGTCATTGTAAAATATAAAAATGTGAATATTGGTAGCATTAAGATGGTATTTAAAACCATAAGATGAGAAGAGCACCTCGATGGCTCAGTCCAGTTAAGCGTCTGACTTCGTTTGGCTCAGGCCATGATCTCAGGGTCCTGGCATCAAGCCCCTATCTTGAGCTCCATGCTCAGTGGTGAGTCTGCTTCTCCCTTTCTCTCTGCCCCAACCCCTGCTCATGCTCCCTCACTTTCTCTCAGATAAATAAAATCTTAAAAAAAAAAACAGACAAGAGAAAATCTTAAAGTAGTGTGAATATATAAATAAAATGCTTAAGACTGAGCCTCACAGCACTGCAGCTTTAAGAGTTTGAGGAGAAGGGAGGGAAGCAACATGTGAGACTGAGAAGGTAAAACCTGTAGATGGGAGAGAACCAAAAGCCAGCGGTGGGTGTGAAGCCATAAGAAGGTGTTCTCCACTTGTGAAAAGAAGGAGATCTTACCAACACAGATATTTTGTGAATTAGAAATCCCACTCTTTGTAAGGTAACAAAGATTCTATTTTAGTTAAGGCATGTGCAAAGTACCTTTCTCCCTCTACATTCTCCACTGTAGTTGTGAAAATAGAAGGACGATACTCTCTTTCATTACTTGAATACTATGTCATTTGATTGTGAAAATGCTATTTTCTCCCAAATAGTATGATGAAAAATTAATGACCACTTATTGAATGTCAGTGAGGGTCAGACAATGTGCTGGAAGGATACTCTTGTACTTGTGGACATTGTGTCTTATACTCACAACAATCATTCAGTCAACATTTTGTGGATGAGGCAATGAGTCTCAGAGAGGTTAGGTATATTACTGAAGGTGATAGATTAACTAATAGAACTACCAGGTACATCTTAGTTTAAGCCTATGCTTCTCTTATAGTAGAATTGAATATTTCATCTAAAGTTAGAATATGGGATTCTAGTCCTTTGGCTTTTTCTGGTGACTGAGAGACCTTTCAAGTCATTAAGCATCTCAGACTTTATTCCCCCATTATCAAGATGGTAAACTAAAGAATTCTCAATTTGTTTGCCAGGAATCATATTCTGAGACTTGGATTTCATCTGATAGTCTAATCATCTAAGCTATGATAGACTCAGATTTTGTTAGCTCTCAGAGAAATAAAGACAAAGCTATATACTTTAAACCATCCATTCATCTGATACAGGGCCCCAGCAACAATAACTAAATAAAAAAGTACTGATTATTTATAATGTGGCAAGGCACCTTCAAGAAAATTGGAAGTGCTTTAGATTCAAAGGGTGAAACATAATTTCTAGTCCTCCAGGAGTTTACAATCTATTCTAATTTTTGTGAACAATGGCAAGCATAATATAAGGCCATATAAAGGATTAGTTTAGGATAAAAATAATAAATGTAATAGGAGACACAAGTTTTATTCATTTTTCTATATGTAAACTTTGCAGGCATTTGTTAATCTTGTATTTATCTTTAATTTTTTAATGTTATCATTCAATAATATCAATGTTAAATGTTATAAGGCAATCAGATTTGAGTTTATTGTTTTCTCATACAATGCAATGAAAAATGTCATTTCATACCTAATGTTTTCTCTACTTTTATCTGTGTACTTGAGAACACATGGATTTGGGGTATTTTTGTAACCTGCATAATAAATGCAAAACAGTTCTTATATATACTAGGTCCACAAGATATTTAATTTAGCCGGTTCCTAAAATAGAAAACAAACAGGGAAGTAATTAGTTGATAAAAGATTCTTCAATCCCACAGTGATGCTGAGCTATAGTTATAGATACTATTTGAAATAACATACAATAGTGAGTGTATGTGTGTGTGTGTGTGTGTGTGTCTGTTTATGTGTAGGTTAGCAAAGTTGATGGGACTATAATACAGTAAAGTCAAATATAGGTATTTGCCCCGTGGGGTTTAGATTTGTCCAAGTCTGTGACTGCCAACTTTCTCCCTCATGCTCGTAAGCCTAGTTAATAATGTGTGATACTGCTCAGAGGGTGAGCTGAGTCAATTAAGAAGGGGAAAAGAAGGTTTACATAGGTAAATAATGCAGAATACATAGCTATATATCTGCCTTAATAAATTTCATATTATATTAGAAATTATACTAGATGTATAAGAAACTATTATTTCACATATTGAATGTTCTACAGAACATGAACACAATATATTTATGAAGCATTTATGTTGACAGTGTTACATATATTTTCTCTTTAAAACTCACACTCAAAACTGTGAAATATATCACAAGTATATAGAATTATGTTCCTTTTTACATAAACACTAAAAACCCCAACCCATGTTTGACTAGGTTATAGATATAAAGTTTGTAAAATACAGAAAATACAAGATATGTGCAAGGAAGTTAAATTAAAATTCATATTTTCTGATTGTATTTATTTCACTGAACAATTAAATATACATGGTTTTCTTTGGCTTGAAATTTATGACCTTGTTGACCTATAATCATACCTTCTTACTGTGTGTATTATGGAGCAAATTCCATTAAATCTATGTTTCCTGCAGTTAAGAAGCGTTGCCGTTTCCTCCGAGATTCTTTTTATCTCTATTTCTCAGTATCTGTGTAGAGATTCTTATTCATTTGAAGACAGTGGAGCTGAATTCTAATGAGTCAAGCCCCAAGTGTTCATTTCATGGGTAATTTCTTCAGGTGCCAAACATCGACCAACATTTTCAGGTGCCAGAGTGGGTATGATTGTTCATTTTCTCTTGGATGGTGCCAGAATGCATTTCTTTTCAAGATATTTAACCCTACACTATTTACTTGACATGCCCCCTTAAGACTCATGTCAAGATTTTTTTTTCTAAATAGATACCAGTGTAATCTAAAAAATGAGTGACTTGGATCAAAATAAAAAAAATAAAACAGTATCTTTGTCACTGTGTGCACTAGTAAATAAATACTCTGGTCTCAATAATGTTGAGGAAGGAGAATATATTAGTCTCTATCCATTAGTCACACACTCATCCATAAAGTGCTCAAATATCATTTGAATGGACATTCTTTTGGCATGTGGACTAGAAGCAGCTACATCCTTATTGGCACGGCATTGAAGATAAATTACTTGGTATCATTTCCTGTATTTCACACACCCACATGAGCAAGTTAATGGCTTTTGCAATTAATATTTTTGGATTTTTGCCAACTTATCTTTTGAAATCCTGTAATATGAAAAAGTAGAAGTTTGTATTGAGCTTTACTACCTAGTCTATAACAGAATGTTCAGAAATAACATTAATCCCAGATGTCATGTTCCCATCAGGGTCTAGTTCATTCCTTTTAAAAGTCATAGAATCAGAAGCAGGCAAAATTCTCATGATTAAGCTCTGTTTTTTGAAGCAGTGCCTAAAGCTGTCAATTTTCCTTCCTCACTCCTATAGAGCCCAATAATCATCAATTAAATAATTGATACATGTTGAGAAGCATTATTTAAATTTTTGGTCTAGCTATAATTATTGAATTTTGAAACATATTAAGCTTCTTTGCCTCCTTTTTCTAAAAAACTCCAGGTACTAACAGGTCACACCAGAATATTTTGGCAGGAAGTTCCTTACTGTTGATAATATGATAATACCGTCTGATGTCTTTGGATTTACCTAGTAGTAAAAGATAATTGTATGCTCTTTCCTAACCCCATAAATTCAGCAAGATAAGAATATCCATAATGTCATTTAGAAGACTTAGAGCACAGTAGAAGGACCATGATCTTTGGAATCCCAATTTGGGAAAAAAAAATAAAAGTTTTTTACTTCCTATTTATGGGATATAGGCAACTGTCTTAATTCTTTGAGTCTGAATAACCTCATCTGTGAAATGAGGATAATGTTATTTGCTACTACATGGCAGGATGTTTCTAGAAATTGACATTGTTTTATCCGATATTGGCAGAATGGTTTAATAAGTGTTATTTAATACGATGTCTTTAATAAGGTATGTTAATAATGACTATTATTCTTAATAAGAAATTTGAAAAGAATACTAAACTAACTCACTCATTCAATAAATATTAAATGGTTAATACTTAACAGTTGTGAAGTATTGTTGTCTGTGTGCAAATCAGTAAAAGAATTCCCCAGGAATAAACTTCTAAGAATTAGATATTAAGTTTTTTCTATCAATCCACCACATTTATCTATCTATCTATCTATCTATCTATCATCTATCTATCTATTTATTAAAGATTTATTTATTTATTCATGAGGGACACAGAGAGAGAGAAAGGCAGAGACACAGGAAGAGGGAGAAGCAGGCTTCTCGCAGGGAGCCCAATATGGGACTCCATCCTGGATCCTGGGATCGTGTCCTGAGCTAAAGGCAGAAGCTCAACCGCTGAGCCACCCAGGCATCCCAATCCACTGCTTTTTAAATTGTCAAAGAAAATCTTGAGAAAAGCAAAGAGTTGCAATAATCTATTTTATAAGCTATCTTCCCAGGTATTAGTTTGTGGCTTTTGCCATTGTACTTAATAAATAAGAAATCTAATAAATAGTTTTACTACCACAATGCAGATTTGGCCCCAGTGTCCATAACTTATTTTATTTTCTGAAATGGGAGAAGACAATCCTCTCAAATTGGCTTTTGAAATCAGACCAAATGCTCCAGATGTTCTAGCACTGCCAGCAGAGCTTGCCTGTGATCCATGTCAGAACTGCAGCTGTCAACACAAAAGCACACCTGCCACTGGTTTACTATCAGCAAATGACTTTTCAATTGTATTAGGAAGTGAAGCAAACTGCCGAATGAAGCATTCACCTTTGAAAAGAATCCATGTCATAGGATGATTTTGCTCCATAAAAACGCAGGAATCTCTAGAGCCTTCTCAGGCACTAACCTTGAGCCTGAGCAACATTTGAAAATCAGTAGATAAATCTGAGTGTTCTTAGATCATTAGATAGAACGAGATTGGGGTGGCTCATTACAGAGAAGCAAGTATTTACACATTAATTAAGGAAACCCTACTACAACCTGGCACAATTCACTTCATAAGCATAACTAAACTGTAAAGTAGAACTAAGTAAACTTATTTGATGTTCAGTGCTACGGAGGATTTGTTTGAAAGACTCACTGTTTGGAGTAATAAAATTTTAGATATTTTTAGGTTTTAGTTATGTTTTGAGGTATAACTAAATTTGAAAAGTGGCAATTGACAATGAAGTTCATCCCTAAGTGCAAGAGCAATGACTCTTTGACTTCAAATTAAAATCATTTCCCTATTTTTGCATACTTCCCATGTATTGTTTCTCTTTAATTTTGTTTTGTTTTAGTGGTTTATTGAATCAACAGAGACATCATATGTCATATAAGTCAGACAGACTCAGCAAATTAAATTGTCTGAGCTTCAGTTTATTTGTAAAAGTGAGATACTTATATGAAGATTAAATGAAATTCTAAATATTGGTGATTCTCAAACTTAGAGGAGATTCTGAGGTGGGGCATACAGATCTATACACCTAGAAACCCTTGCAGGTAATAGTGAGGAGCAGTTAAACTTACACATCTTTATAATTTCTCTGTATTTGTTGCCTTTTCTGCCTCATGGTTTGTTTACTTCTCTCTTTTTTCCACTTCCTGCCTTTACTGATGATAATAGGCATCTTTCTGGATATCTTAATTCAAACTTCCTGAAAGATGATATCAATGTTTCACTTAGTCACTCTTTACCTTTTGATTACCTCTTGCAACACCCCAATTTACAGGGCATTGGCAGATATATAAATTGGATTGGAGCATTACACTTAAGACTGGTCCAGGCTGGTGACACTTGGTTGATGGAGTTACATGGTCAGCTTTTTAACAACAGCTTTATTCAGTAAGACTGGTATGTACTCACTGGCCATTAAAATGGGAGCTACAGCTGAATTTTAAAAGATCGTAATGAAAGGAGAGCAGAGGATATAGTGAAAAGTACATAAGAACCAAACATGAATGTGATATTCTCAGCCTCTGATCCCTAAGTTCATATCTAGTTTTATGGAAACATATCTCAGAACTCCAAAAGATAGTGAATTTGCTGACCTGATATACATTTGTAAAAAAAACAAACAAACGAACAAACTATTATAGCTTTATTTGAAAGAGAGAACAGGCAGGGGGAGGGGCAGACGGAGAGGGTAAAGGAGACTCCCCACTAAGCAGGGAAGCAAAAGATGTGGGCAGGCCAATCCCAGGGCCCTGGGATCATGACCTCAGCCAAAGTCAGACATTTAACCAACTCAGTCATGCAAGCACCTCTCTGAAATTTTAAATATGTCAACATTCAACAGATATTTTAGATATATTTTTTAAAAACCCTATATACATAACTATATCTATGCCAGAACCAATCTACTTGCATGTTATCATGTGTAGAAGAAAGCACCTGTGTTGATGGAGGATTAAAGATAAATAATGCTGCTTAGTACTACCATTGGAAAACTGGAGGTGTACTAGTTTTATTGAATAATTAGATACCCTTATTTTAAATACTATATTTCTAAAGGTTATACAGTTTTGGCCTCAATTTGTCAACTTTATGAAATTTTATAGTTAAGCATTTAGTGCTTTTTCTATTATGATTCTATAAAGTTTATGAAAGGTTGGGTTGGTTATCATTACAAATGGTTCATTCCCTCCACCTTAATCCCATTCCTTGAAATACCGTCAGATTAGACATATAAAGAATACTAACTTGAGACTTAACTCAAACCTAATTTATAGTTTTGAGCATGTGACTATAGCCATTTAGGGGGCTAACACTATGTACATTTTACCAAAACTAATAATTTCTTGGGACATTGCCATTTATACCCTCTATTGTCCATTCTGCAATGTGCCAGGGAAAGGAAATGGGGCTGCTGAGTACAGTCTGGTAAAAAAAATATCATGAAATGCATTACATTATTTGAAATCCTAAAATGAATAATTTTTTAAGTCTAGAGATTCATTAACTTTAGAAACCTTGACCTACCATGAATTGAAAGAAAAGATTCTATTCCAATCCATAACATTTGTTTTCTCTATAGCTGTGCCACCTTTCTCGGGAGAAAGACATAAAAAACTTTAAATACAATTGAAGTTGAAATGAGAAAATGAGTCACACACACATTCACACACCAATCCAAGATTTTGGATATTGGCTTACAGCCTAGTACATTATTTAATTTAGTTTTTACATATTATTATGAATTATGTGAATATTAATTTTCACATGCTTTTACATCTAGAAATAATTTATATTTAATGAAATCCTCATATTTTAGGTACACCGCCAGATGAATTTTGTCAAATGTACATACCTGTTTATTTCACATCCTTGTCAAAGCATAGACTATTCTCATCAATCTGGAAAATTTCCACATTTCACTTCCCAGACAATCTCTGCTCCTCCAAGAGGCAAGCACTGTTATGCTTTCTGTCATCAAAGATTAGTTTGTCTGTGAAAGAACTTCATATAAATTGAATCATACAATAGATACTCTTTTGTGGCTGGCTTTAGTTGTTCAACATAAAGGTTTTGTGATTTAAACATGTTTTGCATGTATTATTAATGCTTTTTCCTTCCATTGTGTGAATATATGCAATTTGTATATGAGTTATTTCCATTATGAAAAACTCTTCTATGGTCATTCCTGTATGTCTTTTTATATTGAAACTTTTGTTGAGCTAATTGTAGATTCCACCTGCAGGTGCAAGAAATAATTCAAGATCCCTTGAATGCTTTGCCAAGCTTCCTCCAAGGTTCCTCCTATATTTGCAAAAATATACCATAATATCACAGCCAGGCTATTGGCATTGATACAATCTACCTGCTGTACTCAGATTTCCTCGGTTTTACTTGTACTCTCATGTGTATGAATGTGTGTATTTTATGTACAATTTTTTCACCTGTGTAGGTTAGTGTATCTACTACCACATTCAAGATACTCAGCAGTTCCAACATGGCAAGTAATGCTTCATGTTGCTCTTGTACAACCACATCTACATCCTTCCTCAGTCCACCCTCTATCACTTATTTAACCCATCCTTCACTACTACCTCCTGGCAACCACCAATCTGTCCTCCATTTCTAAAATTTTGTCATTTCAAATATTATATAAATGGAATCAAGCAGTATATTATGTTTTAAGATTAGCTGTTTTCATTCAACACAATTCTCAGGAGATTCATTCAAGTGGCTGCACATATCAAGGATTCATAGCTTTTTATTGCTCAGTAGTGATAGGGATGTGCCACAATATTTTTAAGCATTTACCTGTTGAAAGACATCTAAGCAGATCCCCGTTTGGGGCTGTTTCAGATAAAGCTGCTATGAAACATGCAAGTTTTATGTAAATATGAGCTTTCTTTTTTCTTGGATATACACGTATTTATATTTTTAGTACAACTGTTAGGTCATATTATATTGGTATGATTCATTTTATAAGAAACTGCCAAACTCTTCTGTAGATGACTAGCATTTTTACATTCATACTGGCACATTTATGATTGATTCAGTTTTTCTGATTCCTTGCAGTATTTGGTATTATCACTAACTTTTATTTTAGCCATTTTGATCAGTGTATAATGATAATTCATTGTGGTTATAACTTACATTTCCCTGATAGCAAATGATATTAAACATCTTTTCATGGGTTTATTTACCATCTCTGTATCCTGTGAAATGTTTATGTCTTTTGCTCAATTTTGCTAATTGGATTTTTTTTTACTGTTGATTTTTGAACAGTATCTAAATTATATTTGATATCAGTCCTTTGCCAGATATGTGACTTGCAAACAGTATCCCCCAAGATATAGTTGACCTTTGTATTCTCTTCATGTGGACATTCAGAGCAAAACTTTCAATATTAATGATATGCATAGAAGTCAAGAGTTTCCAGAGAAGTAAAACCATTAGGAAATATATTGTGTATGTGTGTATATATACTTACATATGCATACGTATGTATAATGTATAAATATAATTCATAATATATGCATGTATGCATATATACACTTATGAACATACATACTTTACATACACACACACACGCACTGTATATGGAAAGAGATATTTTAAGGAATTGGCTTATGATCATGGGGGCTAGCCAGACTGACATCCATAGGGAGGGCAATCTATCAGGTTGGAGTTTCAGGTAAGAGTTGCTATTACAGTCCTATCTCTGAAGGCGGAAAATTGAGGCAGACTTTATTTGTTGCAGTCTAGGGCAACTTCCCTTTTCTTTAGAAAACATGTATTTCTTCTTAAGGCTATCTACTGATTGGATGAAGTCTGCCACATTATGGAGGGTAATCTGCTTTAAAGTTTACTAATTTAAATGTTAATCACATTAAAAATCATTATGAGCCTTATAATGCTCATATTCGTGTTTGACCAAGCAACTGGTCACCACAGCTTAGCCAAGTTCACACAAAAAGTTAACCATTACAAGTTCAATTTATCATTTATTTCCTTTCATCAATCACGCTTTGGTTGTCGTAACTAAGAAATCTTTGCCTAGTCATAGATCCCCAAGATAGTCCATGTTTTTTTTTTCTTGAAAGTTTTATACTTTGTTCTATAACTAAGTCTATGCTGCACTTTGAGATAGTTTTTGTATACAATATGAGGCTTAAGTTGAGAGTATGTTTTTCACCTATAGATGTCTGATCACTCCAGCACCATTTGTTGAATAATTCCAACATTGAATTCATTTTATACCTTTGTTCAAAATAAGTAGAGCATACTTATTTAAGTTTATTTTCTAAAAGCATTTTGTAACGTGTTTATCTTTCTGCGGTAAATACCAGGGCATGGAACTGCTGGATCATGGGGTATATTGGTACTTAACACATTCTCAACAGCAGTTGGTCACATCAGTCTTGTGGTTTTTGCTCGTGTATGTTGGATGTATAGTGGCATCTCATAATGATTTGAACTTGCATTTCCCTAATGATGAGTGGTCTAGAGCACTTTATATATATTTGTTGGCTTATTAAATTATCTGCTCACCTTTTGGCCTATCTTAAAAATTGGGTTCTTTATATGTTGATTAGATTGTAGGAGATATTTATATATTTTGAGTATAAGCTCTTTTTATGTGTGTATTATATGTATATTTATTTATATTTATACATATATTAATATATAAGCATAATTTTAGAAATGTGATGGTGTCTTTTTCAAACTTCTTTTTTTAAAAAGTTCATACTTTCTGTGTAAGAATACTTTTTTGCCTATCCCAAAGATATTTGCCTATGTTTTTCTTGAAAAGAAGATACATTCTAAAGTTATTTGGTGTAGTGTTCTAAAAATATCAGTTATATTGGGTGCCCGGGTGCCTCAGTGTTGAGCATCTGCCTTTGATTCAGGTTGTGATCCCGGGGTCCTAGAATTGAGTTCCTCATCGGGCTTCTAGTAGGAAGCCTGTTTCTCCCTCTGTCTTTGTCTCTGCTTCTCTCTTTGTGTCTTTCATGAATAAATAAAATATTTTTTAAAAATATCAGTTATATCAAATTTTTTCATAGTACTGATCAAATTGCCTATATTCCAATTGCTTTTTCTGTTAATTACTGAAAACTGTTATAAAAATAATCAAATTCCATGATTGTGGAATTTTCTATTTCTCCATCTAGTGTTGTCAATTTTTGCTTCATTTATTTTTGAAGCTCTCTATAAGTGCATATACATTAAGATTATTAATATCCATGTGATAAATTGGGCATTTTATTATTGCAAAACATCCTTCTTACCTTTGCCAACCTTGTCTTATACAGCACTCCAGATTTCTTATGAGTAGTGCCTACAAGGTGTAATTTTTACCATTGTTTGCTTCTAATTATTGTAGTCTCTTTATATCACAATCTGTGCTTAAACAGTAAATAGTTGCATCTTGATCTATTATATATTGATACTTTCTACCTTTTTTTTTAATTTTTATTTATTTATAATAGGCACACAGTGAGAGAGAGAGAGAGGCAGAGACACAGGCAGAGGGAGAAGCAGGCTCCATGCACCGGGAGCCTGACGTGGGATTCGATCCGGGGTCTCCAGGATCGCGCCCCAGGCCAAAGGCAGGCGCTAAACCGCTGCGCCACCCAGGGATCCCACTTTCTACCTTTTAAACCAAGAGTAGAGCCTACGTTTTAGTCTATTTTCATTTAATGTAATCATTGACAAATATGGGTTTAGGTTTATATTTTTGCTATTTGTTTTCAGTTTGTCCTAAATCTTATTTACTATTTGCAACCCTTATCTTCATTCATATAGATTGTAATTTTGATTTAGTATCATTTCTATTCATCTATGATGAATAGAATTCCTTTTATTATTCCTTGAAATACATATTGCTGACAAATTTTCTTTTATTTTTATCGTTCAGCAAGTGCCTTTATTTCACTTTTATTTGGCTAAAGAAATCTTGGATCACAGTGTTTTTCTTTTTTCTTCTTGACATTTTAAAGATGTATCCTTGTCCTCTGGCTTACTTTGTTTTTGAAAAAAAAAAAAAAAATCTTACCACAGCCGGGTTTTTTTTACTGTAATAAGACTTTTTCTAGAGCTACTTTGAAATTTTCCTCATTATCTTTCAGTTTGAGCAATTTATTTTTATATTCCTTGGGTTGTTTCTTGGTGTATGTGCACATACATGCACATATGTGCATGTATAGTTATCATGCTTAAATACCCTAGCTACCTCAGACTGATGGTTTTATAGTTTTCATCAAATTGGGAAAACTTGGAGAAAGTTGTGGAAAATACTCTTCAAATATTGTTTTTTGTTGTGATCTTTTTCTTTTATTTTTTCTTACAATTCAATTGAATGTATGTTGTGCCACTTAGTATGATCTTATACATATCTGAGATGCATCTCAGCCATTGTTTCTCTGTGTCCTTCAGTTTGGATATTTTCTACTGCCTAGCTATATAAAAATATATATATTATATATATTTACCTGACTGATATATCATATATATCTACTGTCTAGCTATATAATATACATATATATTTATAACTATATATATACTTACCTGACTGATATATATATGTACATATCTACATATATATAGCTCAGTAGTAGAAATATATAAATATATATATATGTCTTTTAATTTGTCTTTTTTTTTTGTCTTTTTTTTTAAGGTTTTATTTATTTAATTGAGAGAGAGAGAGACAGAGACAGAGACAGAGACAGAAGCAGAGACACAGGCAGATGGAGAAGCAGGCTCCATGCAGGGAGCTTGACGTGGGACTCGATCCAGGGGCTCCAGGATCATGCCCTGGGCTATCGGCGGTGCTAAACCGCTGAGCCACCCTATTTGTCTTTTTCTTTATAGTCATTTCTTTGTTGAGAATCCACATCTATCCATTTGTTAAATGTACCTTCTCATAAAATTATTGATCACATTTTCAACATCTGTATTAAAGTCTTTTTCTGATGATTCCAGCATGGGTATTTTAATAAACTTCTTGTTTCTGGATGCAGGACTTATTCTCTGCTTCTACACATGTCTAGTAATTTTCTGCATGTGTGCCTATTTCCTAAAGTGATGTGATTTGGACAACACAGTTATATTATCTTTTTAAAGATTATTTAATCCCATCAATTAACTTCTTGATGGTTCTTCATGATTTTGTGGGCCTACAGTTTAGAATTTATTAAGGTAGGGTAGACAGTAGCTCTGATTCTAGAGCTGAGTAGTTTACTCTTAAGTCCTTGTCTTTCAGGAATCTGTTAAATGCTGACTTGTTCATAGTGGTGTCTGCAACTCTGAGTGATCAAAATTCTACTTCCTCTCAGCAATATGTGACCTAAAGAATTTCCATGCAGCTCACAACTCCACCATAGCTATTCTTGGCTTTCCATTCTCTGACTCTGTGCATAATTCATTTCTATACCCATTTTTCTTTCTCTTCAAGGATTATTCATTTTTCAAGTAAGTCAGGTAAATAAATGGAATGCTATGTGAGTTTACTGGAAACAAGACCTATTTATCAACTGTAGTATTTTTTAAGCACCAAATTGGAATTTTTAACTGGCCCATGAATGTTTAAATACTTCATCTAAGCAAGAAAATAAATATCTTTACTCAACTTAGTTCTTGATGTTGTATCTTAAAAAAAAATAAAAAATGCAGAGAAAAAAAGTAAAGTAACAGAAGAAAAAGACAGTTATCTTTCTTGGGTTGTTCTGGGATTTTTCATTAGAAATGAAAAATAATATAACTGTAATTATAGTCATTAAATCAAAAGAGAAAATTCAAACTAAGGGGAATTCTTTTGGGTCATGAGAAGGATTAAATATACTGAAAAATAAGGTAAATATTTTTGTCATATAGATACTCCAGAGCAAGTCATTCTAAAGTTATACCAACTTATTTACTGAGCCCTTACAAGGTGTGTATCAGTCATTGAACCAAGCATTTTACCTGTGTTTAATCTTCAAAACAGTTTAAAGTGGGCTCTATTGTCATTCATGTTTAAAGATGAGGCTTCTGAGAATTTAACTTGGTCATAGGGCTATTTAAACCCTGGTTCAGGGTCCAAATCAAAATCTTCCAAATGAAAATTCACTGTGTCCAGATTGTGAGCTATTAACACTCACTAGCACATTACTTTTTAAATAGGATTCCCACATTCATCTGGTGTTTTCAATGTTGTCATTGAGAAACAATGTTTTCAAGTATCACAAATATCATACTTACTAAGATTATAAATATCCTATAAATCTAAAGGATTTTAATATTTCATAGCAGATATGAAATGAAGCACATAGAGTAGTTGACATAAGTAGTCAATAAAAACAATTATTATTATTGACATAGAAATAGAATCTAGTAGAAGGAAGAGCACTTTTGAATTTGGACATTGTTGTCAGCATTTTAAATATAAAAGAGATAATCTTTAAATATAATCAATAATTGGGAATACCAAAGAGCCATAAAGTTAATACTAAAAGTTAATATGAGATAAACAAAGAAAAGGGAACAACAATGAAATTAAATGAACAAATAAATTACTTCAAAACTGTCTAAGGGAAAATTATAGAAGGACATTAGTTAGAAAAATTTAAACATCAAGGCAGAACAAAAAAAATTAAAATAAGTGAAATACAGGAGAATCTACACTAAATGAAAGAGCTGGGATTTGATTTTGCTTTACATAGCATGAGATTTAGGTTAGCTGAAGCTTCCAAACTTATTTGGAGTTAGTCAGAAGCCTATCCTAATTAGAAATGTGAACTATGGGTTAGAATTTGCTTCAGGGTTTCTACCTTTTAATTTCCTATCATAATTAAGCTATAATAAAATGATAAAATAAAATTATAATATAATGCCTAAAGATAAGTCCTATTGTATTTGTCTGTAAACAATTTAAATTTTTCGAAGTGTATGATCCAAAGTATGTTTTATTAATATGCATAGGAAATAGCCATTATAGATCTAATTTGCATTAATGTGAAGGGTGCACCAGGATACTAAGATTACATTTTTTGTTAAAGTAAATAATTATAAAGTCAGGTGACTGATATTCTTTGGGGTTCAAAATAGATCTAAAGGCAATTTCAAGATAAGTTCTCAAAACAGGGATCCCTGGGTGGCGCAGCGGTTTGGCGCCTGCCTTTGGCCCAGGGCGCGATCCTGGAGACCCCGGATCGAATCCCACGTCGGGCTCCCGGTGCATGGAGCCTGCTTCTCCCTCTGCCTGTGTCTCTGCCTCTCTCTCTCTCTCTCTCTCTGTGACTATCCTAAATAAATAAATAAAATATTTAAAAAAAAAAAAAAAAAAAAAAAAAAAAAGTTCTCAAAACATTTTAAGCATAATTGAATTAAGTGTATACCATATAAAGAGACTATTTTGAAAGAAATATTTCTAATGGAATATACAGACCTCAATAGAATTAAGAAATTTGTGTCATAGGTAGGTGGGAAATGAAAATGAGATCTGATTTAAAATATTTAAACAAGGACACCTGGATGGCTCAGCGTTGGAGCATTTGCCTTCTGCTCAGGGCATGATCCTAGGGTCTGGGATCCATTCCCATATCAGGCTCCTTGCAGGGAGCCTGCTTCTCCCTCTGCCTATGTCTCTGCCTCTCTCTGTGTGTGTCTATTCTGAATAAATAAGTAAAATCTTTAAAAAAATAAAATATATAAACAGACAGAAGGGCAAGTGATGTAATTTGCATAGGTATTATATAAGACTGATGAATCATTGGCCTCTACCTCTGAAACCAATAATACATTATGTTAATTAATTGAATTTAAATTAATTCAAATAATTAAATAAGTAAAAATAAAATATATAAACAAAGTGGTCCTTTTAGAAAATTTTATTGAATAAAAGGCATTTTCAGGTGAGCATTAAAAATACATACTTAATCCAATCAGTTAAAATGTCATAAACATTTGTTTTAGACATAGCTAATAACATTTGTTTCTCATATATTTAATTCGTGTGATAGAAGTTTTAGGGAAAAAAGATTTAGGGAAAAAATAAAATCTACAGGTTTAATGAAATAACATGAAATACTGTTTTATAAAACACAGTTTGGTATTGGTTTGGTATTAAATAGGCTTTCTAAATGCTTCCCATTTATCAGTAAGCTTAATTCAAACCAAGGTTATTTTGAAGTATATCACAGAGATATGGGCAGTAGCTTAGATGCATTTCCTACAAAAGAACAGATTAAGTCCAGTTTTATGAAATTTGGAATAGCTTACAAAATTGAAGGTATAGGTTCTAATCTGACAGTTGCCTGATAAAATGTGGACTCAAAGCAAATTTTGTTAAGAGCTCTGAAAAATGGTAGCTTCTAATAATATGCATTTAGTAAACACAAATTATTTCAAAATCATTGAACAAATGTTTTTCTCATCCACTATAGCAACAACTTTCAAGTTTTAAGGTAATAACCCTTTAGAAGGTAATAACCCTTTAGAAAAGTTAAATGTACAGTACAATAATAAGGACTAGATTACAAAGAACAAGCCCCAAACCCAAATTGTCTTACGTGACTTAGACCTTTTTGTCTCCTGTAATACTCACCTTGGCCCTATTGATGACCTAAAAAAAAACTCTGGGAATTGGAAAATTCTCAGCAAGTTATTTGTAATCCTTTATCACCAAGGAAGTATGTTATTAAATATACTCTATTATGAAAAAATAATGGAATTTTTTGCCAATTAAATTTTTAGGTAGTTAGCTAATCTTGATTAGAACATATTTTATATAAAATATAATTCAATTATACAATCTGTATATTATTGATATGATAAAATGTTAAGTTCAATTAATTTTGTAATTGTTTACCCTTGGGAATGCTACCTGAAGCAAAACATAGAACATTTGCAATCCTCCAGAAAGTTGTTTTTTTTTTTTTACAAATTTCTATTCAATTCTACATCTCTAGCACCCACCATTAGCAAACTTTTTCTGCTTTCTATTACCATAATTAATTTTCTCTATTCCTAAAATCCATGTACATGAAATCTTACATATGCATTAAATATGCATTCTTTTGTGCATGACTTCTTTTGCACAAATTAATGTTTTTGAATTGCATTCAAGTATTCTGTGTTTATCAGTAGCTCATTCCTTTTTATTGCTGCATGATATATCAGTGTATGAATATATATATCACAATTAGTTCTTTTTCCTGTAAGTAGACAGTTGTTTTCAGTGTGATGAGTATTGTCATACAAGTCTTCTTGTGGACATATGTTTTTTCATGTGTTAGGGATAAATGCCTATTACTGGGATTGATGGATGTTAGGGTAGGATTAGCTTTAGCTTTATAAATATATAGAAGTTCTCTAAAATAATTGCGTAAATTTATACTGCTACCAGGGTAATCCTTAGCATTTTATAAATATTCCAGTTATTTGGGATGCCTGGGTGGTTCAGCGGTTCAGCATCTGCCTTTGGCTCAGGGCATGATCTTGGAGTTCTGGGATCAAGTTCCACATCTGGCTCCTACAGGGAGCCTGCTTCTCCCTCTGCCTGTGTTTCTGCCTCTCTCTCTGTGTCTCTCATGAATAAGTAAATAAATCTTAAAAACAAAAACAAGAACAAAAGAAAATTCCATTTATTCCTGGGGTGCCTGGGTAGCTCAGTTGGTTAAGTGTTCAACTCTTGATTTCAGCTGAGGTCTTGATCTCAGGGTCATGAGGTAGAGTTCTGCCTTGGACTCTGCACTGAGCATGGAGCCTGTTTAAGATTTTCTCCCTGTCCCTCTGCTCCTCCCCAACCATGTTCTCAATCCACCCCCTGAAAAGAAAGAAAGAAGAAAGAAAGAAAGAAAGAAAGAAAGAAAGAAAGAAAGAAAAGAAAAGAAGAGAAAAGAAAGAAAGAAAAAAGAAAGAAAGAGAAAGAAAGAAAGAAGAAAGAAAGAAAGAAAGAAAGAAAGAAAGAAAGAAAGAAAGAAAGAAAAGAAAGAAAAGAAAAGAAGAGAAAAGAAAGAAAAAGAAGAAAGAAAGAAAGAAAGAAAGAAAGAAAGAAAGAAAGAAAAAGAAAGAAAGAAATCCAGTTATTCTACTTTCTTGGTAATATTTGGAATCTTCTATATTGTTAATTTTAGGCATTCTAGTAAGTTGAAATGGTATCACATTGTGGTTTTACTTATATCTCTGCAATGACTAATGATATGAAGTACATTTTTGTATATCTTCTTTTATGAAGTGTCCATTCAAGTCTTCTGTCCATATTTAATTGGGTTGTTTGTATTTGTATTGTTGGTCTGTCAGAGCTCTCTCTATATTCTGTATATAAATCTTTTGTCAGATATAAGTACTACTACTATTTGCTCCGACTTCGTGTTTTCACTGGCTTGTTTACTTTTGTAATGATATATTTTGATGGTTAGCATTTTTAATGTTGGTGAACTTCAGTTTAACATTTTAATTTAGTATATTTTTATGGTTGGTACTTTTATGTAGAGGGTAGAAAAAAATGTATGTTCTGTATAAGAAATATTTGACTAATCCAAATTTTGAAGATATTTTCCTATGTACTTCTAGCTTTTACATTTCTGTATGATCTACCACAAATTTTTGGTGTTAAGTGAGAAGAGTCATGCAATTTTTAAAGGAATCTGTTCATTTTATCTGAGTTATCCAAATTGTTGACATAAAGTTGTTCATGATTTCCTCTCATTCTTTTAATGTCTAGAGATTTGATGTGATATCTACTCTTTCATACCTGATATTAGTAAATTATGTTAATCTCCTTTTCTCATTCTCTTTTATTATCTCTTTTCCTTGGTTAGCATAAGTCAAATTTTATCCATTTTATTGACCTTTTCTAAGAATTAACTTCAGGGTTTATTAACGTATTTGTCATTTTTCTATTTTGTTGACCTCTCCTATTATCTATATTATTTTTTTACTTCACTTTTTGAATTCTAGTTTTTTTTTTTAACAGAAACTTAGCTCATTGATTTTAGATGTTTCTTTTCTTGAAGAGCCTTCTTCTGACCCAACCAACCTTAGCTCTCCATTGATGTACACTCAAAGCTCTGAATTCGTCATAAGGAGTGTTGCACCATTCCTATAGTACTACCATTCCTCAGCAGGCATTGGCTTAAACTTGGAAATCACTCCACTTGCCTCAGGGAGAAGTCCCTCATCTCTCCTGGACTGCCGTTAGCTATCAGTCTACCACTTCTGGGCACTTGGCAAATGGCCTTGGGAAAAAGAGTGTGGCTGGATTCACACTTGTTCTGTAACAAGCCTCCTTGTCAATGCAATCCATCAAACCTGCCACATATGGCACTTGAAGTTTATTAAAAGTTTAACCAGTATATCAGTTAATTATTTCTGTGTAACAAACAACTCCATGATGATGGTTTAAACCTCAGAACTTGTTTTGATTCTGGTTGGTGATGCAATTTTATTCACATGCTGGTTGAGGTCACTCATGTGGCTTAAGTGAGCTGGTACTGAGGCTAGGCTGGAAGTTTCAAAATGGGTTCTCTCCTATTTTGAGAGCCTTGGTACAAAGCCACGCTGTCAGTCAGTATGCCTTCTTTTCCACATGGCCACCTTATTCACATGGTGCTTTTTCTTCCTGGGCCTCTCCATAGGACCTCTCAGCATTATAACCTGGATTTTCTTGTGTCATGGCAGACAGGCTCCAAAAGAGAGCATTTAAAAAGGAGAAGCCCCAGTATGCCAATACCTTCCAAGGTTGTTTGTATAACACTTCTAACTGCCCCGACCAAAGCCAGTGATGTAGTAGAGATGAGGATGAACGGTTCATCAGAGATCATCATGAACATCTTTCCTTATTCTTGATGATCTATGGCAAGTTGATCCTCCCTCCACTCAGGAAGGAATGAAAACAACTGTAGAAAAGTATCTTTATTTTCTTATTTAATCTTTTTAGATTCCTTTATATCCTTAGCAATCTGAGGAGTTAAACAAAAATGAAAGGTATGATTTTATAGGTTATGTATCTGCTTTTATGGTTAACTTGGAGTAAAAATTTTCTGCAACTTTTTACATCCAAACTCTGAGTGCAACCAATGCCCACTGTTTATATTTCATACTTTCTCACTGTCCTTAATATTTCAGGACCCTGTAGCTTTCCCCTTAAGCTAAGTGGATAATCTTTTCTACTGCTGGCACAGAGAAAACAGAAACCAGTAGAGGTTTTACCTCATCCTCCTCTCACCAGGCCTGTAAATGCAGCTAATATAATATCAATAAGATAATAGAACTTATTTTCTTACCACCAAGCCTTTTTTCTTATACTCTACGTGGACCTCTTTTTTTCCCCCAAGTTCCACATTATCTGCCTTATTGCTAACTTTGCCTTATTGCCTCTGGTTATTTAAACATATACAGATATCACTCCTCGGTGTTTCCATTTCACTCAGTTATTTTTCCAGCACAGATATTATCACTGCATATTGCACTTGACTACTGGCCTGTCTGCAACCCCCTCCATGGCCCCACATACACACCATCCTAGACCATGACCTTTGAGTGGTAGAAATTATCTCTCTCTACCTCCTGGTACAGCTTTATTTTGTTTTTTTAAAGATTTTTTAATTTATTTATGAGAGAGAGAGAGAGAGGGGCGGGGGGTGGGCAGAGACACAGGCAGAGGGAGAAGCAGGCTCCATGCAGGGAGCCCAATGTAGGACTCGATCCAGGGATCCTGGGATCACGCCCTGGGCCAAAGGCAGATGCTCAACCGCTGAGCCACCCAGGAATCCCTGGTAGAGCTTTAAAAACAAAGCTCCAAAAAAAAAAAAAAATAAAAAAATAAAAAAAAATAAAAAATAAAAAAATAAAAACAAAGCTCCAAATTGCAGTAGTAGAAAGTAAAGAATGTTTTTAAGTTATTGAATTTTATTTAGTATAATTGATAACTTTAGAAGAATGACTCTTGGGGAAGGAGAACGATAAGGAGTTACATTCCCTGATGAGGAACCTTATCCCCAAAAGATAGCAATTATTCAAATGCTTCTGTGAGGTAATTCCCATTCCACCTTTAGGAATATTAGTAATGAGTATGTATATGAGAATGACATGACATTTCGGAAGGCTGAAAAACACTGATTTAAAAAAATAGATTCCTATGTAGATTGATTCTTTCTATCCTAAATATGCTTAGAGTTTAGCTAGCTGGAAAAGCTTTTTCTATTCAGTGAAGCAAAGCAACAATTTACTAAGTAGCATCCTAACTTCCTAAAAGAGTTTAATGCAGTTTCCAAAAATGGACAACACTCTCAGTTAATGGCAGTGAGCACTTTGGGAGAACTAATTTTACAAGTACATTTTTATCTAGTGCTTTTTAAAAAAAAATCAGTGCATTACCAGCACAAATAGATGCTTTAACCCTTTTAAGCAAGGATGTGTATTTCTAACTGCCAGAAATGGTTAATGTGAATGACTTACCAAAGAATATCTAGCCCTCTGGAATTATTTTAACAGAATATTTTAGATGTGAAGAAACTCCAAAAATCAGCTCATGATTTATGAGAAACATAAGGCCCAAATCAGTTAAGTTTTGCCTATATAAGAAACAGAAGGATGAATGTCTGTACAAAAATGTCAGAATGTTGTTCTTTTTTTCCATTACCATCTCCCCCTTCCACTCCCTATGTTCAAGATGCAAAAGCTTGCTTTCTGCATGGAACATTCTAAGGTTATTCCCATTTAAGGGCCTTTGTACCCGTTCATGATACTGCAAAGGGTGTTCTTTTCCCATATTTTTTCATAAGTGATACTTCTCCATTCAGGTCTCAACAAGTATGTCACTGTGGTACTCTGTCTTGAATAACTCCTTTCACTCTCCTCATTATTTTATCATATCACCCTGCATTGTTTTCATAGTACTTACCTGGTATTATCGTGCATTCATTTAATTTGCATTCTGTCTCCCTATCTTCAACCTAAACTCCATAAAGTTACTTAGCTGTCTTACTCATTTCAATACCATCAGAGCCTAGAACAGTCAGTACCTGGCACTGGAATTATTTAGTTGTGTGATATCTGTGATACCAGTCTGGTTACAATATTTTAAAAAGAAAGAAAAGCAAAAAGTAAATAAGAGTATGCATTTAAATGTATTTTCAATTCTAATTAACTATCTAAATCAAAGACTTTTAAAATAATCTCTCTTCAGAGCATTTGTTTGGAAAATGAAAATGATTTCATACCTTTTCATTGACATATATGTATCAATATCAATTTAAAATGCATCAATAGGCAGCCCAGGTGGCTCAGCAGTTTAGCACCTCCTTTGGCCCGGAGTGTGATCCTGGAGACCTGGGATTGAGTCCCACGTCAGGCTCCCTGCATGGAGCCTGTTTTCCCTCTGCCTGTGTCTCTGCTTCTCTCTCTCTCTCATGAATAAATAGAATCTTAAAAAAAATAAAACGCATCAATATTTTTATTCATATCTGCCTGCATTAACTCATAGACCACTATGCATTCTGCTTCTTGGCATCTGCTGATTCCAGATTTTCTATTTTGCAGCATGGCATCATTGAGTTTGGTGCCATATGGCTGCCCTTCTTTGGTCCAAATTTTGATCAATCAAGTGATGGCAGACTGATTCATGCCACTTTGGAAGAAGTGATGTGGAGGGAATCCACTAAAAGATTTCTTGAAGAAAAATGTGTTCTAAGTGGTGAGGGAATAAGCAGTGCTCTTTTTATATATATTTTATATGTACTTAATGGTTGTCTCAGAGACAAATTGACAGAAAACTTGTTTTATCCCTAAAAGGAAATGGTCCTTCCAAAATTCTAACTGGTACTGTGGCTCATGTGTGTAACTAAAAATTATTCTTTATCAACAGGACTGAGGGCTTTTATCCCCCGAAGTAGGGTAGTCTATTCTTTCCCTGATAGCAATCTGAAAACCCAATGCTGCAGTTAAATGATTTGAAACGGCAACAAATATGAGGAAATACTTTGAAAGATGCTCTGGTTATGATCTAATGGTATAAAAACATGCATCAAGAAGTTTGGCTCACATCCTTCCTCTGGCTTCACTCCAAATTCTGTTTAGTTACTTATGAGAATGAGAACTCCTCTCATTCTCAAAAATTATAGAGGCAACTCTTAAAGTGTTCATAATTATATGGAATAAATGTTGAAAGCATGAAGATTTTTTTTGAAATATTAAAATAAATCTAAGGGTAAAATTAAGATTGAAAAATAATTTCCAGAAGTTTGTAAAACTGGTTAATAAACTTGGCTTTGATACTGTTAGTGGTTAAAGCAGAAGTGGTAAAATGGTAAAAAGGTTTTTCAGTATCTATGAGATACAGAGTTTTTAAGTGCCATTTATTTAAGAAAAGTAAAACTTAATTAGCACTGAGGTTTGAGAAAAATATTTGTTATATGACTTCATAAAAAAAGACATAGTTCCTGTCTGAACATAGCTTTAACTAAAATTATACAGGTCAATAGTGGGAATTCTGTTGAACTATACCAAACAATAAGAGGCACCAATGCAGTTTTCAAAAATATTTTTAAGATATAGTGTACATTTAGTACACTTTTTTAGTGTTAAAAATTTGCAGTCTGCTGAAGTTCTTGGAATAGGTTTTAAGCACAGGGTATTGTATGTAAGTGTCGAATCACTAGATTGTACACCTGAAACTAAATGGAATTTAAATAAAAAACTTTAAGAAAAGATACCCAAAAAATGAAGCTTGTTTTAAGACATACGTTTCAAAAAATTTGTTTAAGGAAAGTGCAAGTGAGGGACACCTGGGTGGCTCAGCAATTGAGTGTCTGCCTTCAGCTCAGGGCGTGATCCGGGGTCCCGGAATCGAGTCCCCTATTGGGCTCCCTGCGGGGAGCTTGCTTCTCCCTCTGTCTGTGTCTCTGCCTCTCTCTCTGTGTCTCACATGAATAAATAAATAAAATCTTAAAAAAAAAGGGAAGTGCAAGTGAGAAACACCATTAAATAAATAAATAAATGTTTAATTATGTCAGCATGTTGATGTTATCCATAATTCTCCACTTTTAAATTTTAGCAATATTGTAGCTAATATACAAGACTAGCTGGGCTTATTCCAACTCTACCCCTTAATGGGGGTAGAGTGTGTGAACATACAGAAGTTGCTTAATTTCTTTACTCATGTGTTTCTTTTTCTGTATGAACAAAACATGAAAGTAGACATATCTACATTCTAAACCTTAGTAGGAATGAAATAGCATAGGTAATATTTACATGAAATAACATAGATAAGAGCCCCTTCCCCATCCCTATACTGATAGTACTTGGCACAGCAGGTACTAAGTAATTGATATCTTGTTCCTCTTTGTCTTCTTACACTCTGTGTCAGAAAAAAAATCATTGAAGAAGAGTTGTGTTGAGAGAAAGGATCTTTTCAGCAGTATGAGTTTTAGGTAAGACTTTTGTTAAACTGTTGGAACTGCAATTAGTGGATGAGAAGGGCTGATACGTACTTAGCTATTACTGGGCCATCTCTATACCATACAACTGTCTTCTCCATGCAATTCCATAACTGCCTCAAGAAAGGAAAGGATATGCCAAACTTTTCTCTTGCTATGAAAAAGTTTTAATTGAAAACCAGAGTGCTGGGCTGAATACAGCTTCAGCAGATTCCCAGTTAAATTAGAAGGGGCTTTTCATTTAAGTCCTAGTGTTGATATGTCACTATGCTCTGTCACTTTGAAAAGCGATAGTGCTTTGTTATCAGCACTGAGCCCTGACAGGCTTCTGATGTAGACTTAGACTAAAATAGAATGCCAGAATGATGAAGGCGCTGCTTACCTTCTAACACCTCCAGGCTGTGGATGTGGGCAAAGGTGCTGACATATTGCTCTGTCCAGCCTAGTGGGTTTGATAATCTCCAGCTGAATATTTTCACATTTCAGATTGTAATTTGAAATTGTATAAGGGTTGATAGGTTTTCAACAGAAGCATGAATGTTACTGATCGCATGTGATTTATGCCATCTAGAGACTTAATTTCTTAGGCAAATTGTTAATAATTAATTCTTGCCCTTTAACTTATACATTCTATTTAGAAAGTCTTTAAAGAAAGAAAACTGTACTTGGTGAGTTATAGAGGAAGTTGGTCTGCCATAGTCATTCCTTGAATTAAATACCATGTGCCAACCTTCTGCCAGGCACTCAGGTGCTGCAAACAGAAAGACAATTAAGAGTACCTGTCCTCAAGCAGAGAGATATATACAGAGATAGGTAATTATAAAATAATGCAGCAAGTGAAATATTATGCATAGAATATTACTGAAGCACAAAAAGCAATTATCTTGATATCTCTTAGGAAACAGGTAACAGAAATAGTGCATGTCTAACCAGTATCCTTGTTCCTAATTACCAGATCAGCAAATTCAATGTATAGCTGAATATTTATATTGATATCACATTACCTTTCTTGGCCTGGAACAAGATTTCTCTTAGGAAAGGCTGAACACGCATATTCAAATAGAGCTTGCTATCGGATAAGTGGAAAGGTTTTTGAGGGCTTAGAATTAGTGTTTCTCCTTACATTTGCCACTCCACCCCCAAACACACACACAAGTTTAACTCTCTGTACACCATAGTGTCCCATGCCTTTCTGTTGTTGGCTAAATAGAAAATAAATTCTTTTTGAAAAGAGCTTTGCTCTATAGCATTTTCAGGCTCCTTCATGCAACTCACTTTTCTACTCAGCATGTTTCTCTACATTAAACTCTGGTAGATACAATAAGCATATAGCTAAAGAGTATTTAAAAGAGTTTACACTGTGAATGGAAAAATATAGATTTTACTGCATTTGTTGCTTTTTAAAACTAAACCAGTTCTTGAAAGTATTTGTGTAGGATTTTCAAAGCCCTCCCCTCTAGAGCAGTGTTTTAGCAGTGATGCTCTGAGTTTTAATCACTGGATATCTGTTTTTTTTTTTCACACTAATTTCAAATAATTAACTAACATTAAAATTGAAAACAGTAATAGGTTTACAGTCTTTCAATTGACTTTCAAGTTCATGCTATCTTTTCAAGCATCTGATCGAGTTTAACACCATTGGATAGTTTAAAACTCAGTTTGCAATAATCCACAGCCCTCAGAAATATTTGACTTCTACCTAAAACAAATAAGGATAAAAAGTCTCTACATCTTCAATAAAAGTTTTCAAAAATGAATCAGCCACATGTTTGAGCCCCATCTCTGTGAGCAAATTTCAGAATAAATCATTTCTGGGCTTAGCTCAATTCCAGAGCAGTGCAGGTCTCAGTCCAGAGGGCTGCATATATGCAAATTGGCCATTCAAAGTTAAGGAAATGCCTGTTTTCTATATTTATAGATGCTGCCACTTATATTTTGCATTTTATATGATCATTTCCTTGTCTACCTTTAACTGTTAAGTTCATGAGTGTGGGAATTTGTTCATTGTATTTTCAGCTGTAGCTCAGTACCTAGACCAACAGTAGGCACTCAAGGAATACCTGCTGAATTGCCAAATACCTGTGTTTAGGACTGTGAGTGAATAATGGGAACAGAGTTGTACTCAGATGTTAAAGATGGCTTCATTTATATTGATCCCTATATATATAAAGGCAAAAGTAAAAACAATAAGAAGGGCTTAGATAACTAAAAGTGTTCCTAGAGTAGTACAGCAGATAGGTTCCAGCAAGCTTCATGGACACTTTCCCCTACCTCACTTATTAACTGGCATTAAGGTGGGAATGTATAGCACAATGCTTCCTTTAAGCAACAAACTTTCAGAAGTATTGCTCCAAGACACAACTCAGATAGTAAATAAAGTATAAGGTCTTAGAATGGTCTTTAGGACCTGAATTTATAATAGAGATCTTGTTTCTAACATTTTCCTAACTGACACACACACACACACACACACACACACACACACACCATAAGCAATATACACATCTGTATGTAGGTATATACATAAGAAATAGCAATATTATTTATATACAATTGATACATATACCAATATATATGAGTATATATTTATACATTATATAAGTAACACATTATATGTTTGTAATATTTATATATTACATATGTGTTATATATGTAATACAAACTTATTTATTATATAAGTCATAACTAAGTTATTAAGCTGTTATCCCTTTTGACAATAAATATCATCTCTCTTGGTTTTACTTACTCTCTATTTCCCAGTTGGGATTTTAGGCACTTGATGGTGAGAGAATGAGTTAATTTTACCTCTCTAAACAAAGCCAAATGGGAAATGGCTTTGATGCCACTGTTGAGGTAATAGAAGATGTCCAATTTTGGTAAATAAAAAACATGTGACTAGATGTCTCCTCATTCTTTCAGTATTGTATAAATAATACTCTTAAAAATATCAAACAGATCACAAGAATATCTTATAATAGTTCAACTCCAATTTTATAGAGAAACACAAATTGTAGCTATCAGAATGATCCTCTTTCCTAAACAAAACAACTAACATAGCAACGAGGTGTATGAAGAGATCAGCAATTTATAAAAGGAGCACCTTTTGCTTCTAGTTTTAAATTCTTCACTGGGTCAAACTGTGACTTCATGGCTACTTATTTATTGTGTGTCTGTGTGCATAGGTCTGTGTTTTCTTTCTAGTTATGTTGCTAGTTTATTCAGCAATTTTATTACCATTTTGACAAAAGTTATGAATTTAAGACATTTTATAGCAGAACTATTTATCATGAACAAAGTTTCATCTTAAATAAAGCTGTACTTGAATGGATAAGTACACTTTAATGTTTTCAAGATACATTAATTAAAAAATATTCCGCATCTGTTTTCATTCTTTCTTTTATTCTACACTCCTTCCCACAAAAAAGTAGTATGCATATATACACAATTATTTTTACATGATTATTAAGACAAAATTAATATGATTCGGTCAGAGTTCAAGTATGACATTTGTTAATTTATATGGCTAGTGCTTGAAAGGAAATATTATTTATACAAAGGTAATCTTATAGGCCTAAGCAACAAAGGAAAACTGACTTGAATATGGCAAATAATATGGAATTAAGTATTGTTTCAAACATATTTTTTTTAATGTGAAGGTCATTCTGCACTGTTATTCATTCTGTTCAAAGGAAAAGCAACCTTGAGTAATGCATTTTTAAAATAAGCAACTTAATTAGAGAAAAAATTTTAAACAGGCAAAACAAAACAAAACACCCAGAGTATGAAAATCAACAGGAAATTATGTTACAATATGAGGTAATCAAATCATTCCTTTAATCATTCTGATAAAAAATTAGTATCAATGTAGTATGAATAAGCCCATTATAAATAGCATGGTGTTTGAAAATGGAAAGAAGAGTTTAGATACATGAACCTGAAAGTCATCACTAGAAACCATTAAGATACCTAGAAATTTCATCTGAATTCACCAATTCTTTTTTCTTTTTTTTTTTTTAAACACACGAGGGTTTATTTACAAGCTCCAGCTTGGGTCCAAGTATACCTGACACAGCGAGCAGGGACTTGGACCCCGAGGTGGGTTTCAGCTTAGTTTTTTATAGGCTGGTCTAGGGGATCTTCAGAAGGGGTGGAGGAATTTCTTAAGTTCTGTTTACATTCTGATATGGGGCTTTCAAGGGTATTGAGCTCTGTTCTTATTCTAATATGGGGCTTCCTGCCCTTGGCTTGGGCTCTGTTCTTATTCTAATAGGGGGCTTCCTGCCCCTGGCTTGGGCTCTGTTCTCATTCTAATATGGGGCTTTCTAGGTCGTTAAGCTGTAAACTGGTTTTTTTTTTTTTTTTTTTTTTTTAACTGAAGTAGTGTAAATTTCAGCTCTTATTCACAGGGGCCTGAGATGGCTGTACTGGTGCTAACGCTGAACGTAAAGTGGAATGGCCTTAATTTTCTCGGCCTCCACATTTCCCCCTCTCAGAGGAACCTAAGGAAGGACCCAATCATGGGTCCAAGTTGCTCTCAGAGTGAGAGAGGGGGAATGCACATAACCCACCCCCCCACCCTTTGTTGTAAGAAGACTAAGTCTAATCCCCTTCTATTTTGAAGGACAACCTCAAACTAGGGAGTCTTGAAGGTGGGAAATAAGTGAATTCACTCATTCTTAGTTAATCATTTATCTATCACCAGTAGGTTGGACTTTTGTGGTGTTTGGGATAAAAAAAAAAAGAATAAAACATAAGCTATCCTTAAGTAACTTTCATTCAATCAAAAGAAAGAAAAAAGATAAACAAGTAATAGCAACACTCTCTATCTGTATACAAAATGCTTATAGATGCTATTTATTTATTATATGCCCATGTCAGAATTTGTATGCATTAAATGAAGCCAGGGATGCTGGCCACCTCTTTTAAGTTTTTCACCATTTTACCCAGTTCTTCATTCTTGTTTGATAGTTATTAAACACCTGAGGGGGAGAATCTAGTAAAACCAAAATATTTAAATAGTCACACAATGGTCATTTTGACAGAGATGTTGCTGTTCATAAACCAGTCATATAAATTATGCCAAGTTATTTTGCAGCTGATTATACAGCTGTAAGTACTTTTTTTAGTGATTGTATCAAGAGTGCTAATATATATATCTGGATTGGAAGACTGAGATGCAGTATTGAGGTGGAAGGCTTATTTGAAATCCATCTGCTATGGATTTTAACTTCACCAGCATGGTAATATGATCTGAACCACATAATCTACTCTAGTATCCTCTTCCAGTTTCATATGGAACAGCAGAAGAGACCCAAAGTTGCAAGAAATCCAAAGTTGGAAAACCTTTTCATGTAGCATTCCCGAATTTCAAGGAAATCCAGCTTATTAGTTTCAAAAGAATCTTTCAGCCACTACTGCATCTATGCTTCCATCTGGGTGGGGACCTAACTGAAATGTGACTCCATGTTGGAAACCAGTATACAGAAAAGCCTGTTCCCAGCTTCAGAGGGGATTGGGCAGGACACAGTTTGGGACCAGGTTGAGTAAGTACAATTTGCTAGTTTACTTTAGGTTCCAAAGCCATCCAACTTTCATTTGCCCTGGCTCTTGATTTTTTAAAAACTTGGCAATAGAATGATCTTATTATATAGATCCTCTCCTCATGTAAGTATCTTCAGATTGAAAGACCACATAAATTTTGTTTTTTAATTTAAACACATAAAAGATTTTTATCCATCCCATTATGGATCAGACTTACCTTTCATTTTTCCCTAGCTTTCCTGTATTTTTTTCTGTATTCATTTAGATTTAATTTTTTAAGGCAAGAACCATGTATAAGGTGACTTATTCATGTTCAAAATCTTAGTACTTAATACAAAATCTGGCATATAGTCGTTAATCAATAGCATTAATAGTTAATTAATACATATTATGAGGAAAACATTTTCTATTAACACATACTTTTCAGGCCTATCATATGTGACATATATATGTATATACACATGTATACACATATATATGATACATATCTCTCTATATGTTTCAGTAATACATTGGTATGTGAAGTTGTACCTGCAAATATGTATATAATCTCTATCAGATTCACTAGCCACAATATCAAAGAATACATCTTACTAAAAAGATTTATGATTAGTAAATTAAACAGAGAATGGCAATATGACCCAGCAGTTTCACTCTTAGGTATCTGCTCAAACGAATAAAAACTATTATTCAAACAAAAAACTGTATGTAAATGTTCATAGCAAAATTCACAATAGCCAAAAGGTAGAAATGATGCAAATATCCACCAACTAATGAACAGATAAACAGAATGTGACATAATACATATAAAGAATATTATTCAGCCACAGAAATAATGAAGTCCTAACACATGCTACTATATGGATCAAGCTTGAAAACTTTATAATAAGTGAAATAAACCAGACATAAAATTTGCATATTATATGATTCCATTTATATGAAAAATCCACCCTGACAAATACATAGAGACAGGAAGAAGATTTGTGGTTGCCAGGGGCTAGGCTGGGGACGAAGTAATGGGAAAATAATAGATAGGTGGTTTCTTTCGGGGTTGATAAGAATGTTTGGAGCTAGATAGGAAGTGATGGTTTCACACATTGTGAATGTAAAGAAAATGCTGAATTTCACATTTGAAAGTGGTTAAAATGGTAAATTGTATGTGTATTTTACCATAACAAAAATATTTGTGCCAGAATTGGTGTTTAATCAAACTACATTTTAAAAATTTAAAATCTTGAATTATTTTTCTAGAATTATATACCAGTTATAGCTCACATGACTTACTTGAATAAAATCATCTTTAAGGAAACTTCAGTCTATTGAAATCTGTTCTCTATTGATGAAAATATACCAAAATCATTAATTATTTTAGTTCAAATGATTGTTATCCATAGTTCATCTATTCTTTTCTTTTCCATTATAATAACTAATTCAATGCTGTTCCTTTGAGAAAAAGGCATTTTTTAAATTAAATACTGAAAATCTAAATATTTTTGTTGATAATTAATTTTTCAAAGAAAATTATTTTAAGTTTTACCTGCCTTTGCTTTATAGTTCATTATAGTTTATAACATAATCATTACTTTACTGTCTTGTGTCACTGGATAGAGATCATCAATACGTAAATTATATATATATAATAGATGGATTCATAAACACTAAAAGTATCGAGTCAATGGAATAATATTACTAGGAGAGATGATTGTTGAAATTATGGTGGTATAGATAAGCTTCACTGAAAAATATAAACTTTCACATGCATCTAGAAAAATTGATAGGATTCTGATAGTTTACTATAGCAGGAGAGAATGATGAACATTCCAGTTGTCCAGGCAACACAGAAGATGCTTCAGGATTTCAATATTTCCATTGTAAATAATTGAAAATGCCTTGCCACTATTTTCCAGTGTGTAACTGCATCCACTCATACATGTCTGGTGCACTCTGGGATGAGAGAGCTTTCTAAAAGACAAATCTATTTGGCCTAATAATTACAATAGCATGCATTTATGCAGCGGTTACTTTGTCCCAGACACTGTTGTGACTTCACAGTTAAAGACTTAATCATCATAATAATTGTGCAAGATTTTTCCTTGCCCTGTCAAAATACTTATTATAAGAAAATCAGATTCTGAATCATATCATGAGCTGCCTGTATCTTCTGACTCAGTGTTCAAACCAAATGACTCAAATACAAGAGAAACAGTAACTTATGAATTATCTAATAGGTACTTACTGAATGCCACATATCCTCTCACCCCTCCATACGTCCTTGTTTGTGTCATGTCTGTGGACTCAAATGTTGCCTACTACCTTTGTACTTCCTCTGTTTTTTGTATGAATATACATTCCCTCTAACCTTTGAGCAGTATGTAAAAATGTAAAAATAGTTGCACTTTATGTAAAAATAGTTATGTAAAAATAGTTGCACTTTATTTTTATGCCCGGTTTTGGCTATTATTTATAAAGCTGTGTTAAATACTCAAATATAGTTCTTTGTGTAAACATATATTTTCATTTTTGTTGGGTAAATGCCTATAAGAGGAATTGCTGGATCATTAGGAAAGTTAAGTTTAACTTTCTGAGAAACTGCCAAACCACTTTCCAAAGTACAGTGGCACATTTCATTTCAATCATGTTGTCCCTCATCTTCAACAAAACTTAGTATTATTGGTTTTATTAATTTCAGCCATTCTGCTGAGCATGTAGTACTATCATATGTGATTTGGTTTGTGTTTTCCTAATGACTAATGATGTTGAGCATCCTTTCCTGTTTATTTTCCATTCGTTTATCTTCTATGGTGAAATGCATAATAAAATCAAAACCCCATTTAATTAAGTTACTTGGTTTCATACTAAGGAGTAGTAAGATTATTCAGATATTCAACTTACATGTCCTTTATTACATATATGTGTTACAAATATTTTCATTCAGTCATAGGTTTATCTTCTATTACTACTGTTTTTTGAAGATTAAATATTTTTAATCTTGATGAGTAGAATTTATCATTTTTTTTAATGTTTGGAGCTTTTGATGTCCAGTCTAAGAAATTGTCTAATCCATGGTCACAAAGATTGTCAAAATTTCCTGGGTGACATCTTTTTTTCTTTCTAAAATTATAAAGATATCTTTCCATCATCTTCTGGTTTGGATAGTTTGTGATGAGCCTCTTTCCTTCCCTTCCTTCCTCCCTTGCTTGCTTCCCTTTTTTCCTTTTCTTTGTTTTTTTCCTTCTCTATACTCAATGTTTCTTATTTCTTGTTCTACCTTAAAGTATTTTTCTTTATCACTGACTTCAGTAGTTTCATTATATTATTCCTTGGCCTGGTTTATTTATTTACTTTAAAGATTTTATTTTTAAGTAATCTCTACACCCAATGTGGGCTTGAATTTACAACCCTGAGATCAGGAGTCCCTCGCTTCACTGACTGACTGAACCAGCCAGGCTCCCTAGCCTGCTTTATTTTTTTATACTACTTTGGACTCTTATTTTTCCTGAATCTGTGTTTATATACTTTTTAGCAACTTGGAAAAATACTGGCTATTAGTTATTCAAATATTTTGTTCTTACTCTGTGTCCTCCATTTTCTAGCAATCCAATTACATAAATGTATGCTCTGTTAATATACCAAGTCCTTTGTTTTTAAGCTTGGTAAGAAAGGTCTTGAGAAATTTTTATACTTATTTTAGCTTCAAAACTAAGGCAGTATCCTGAGGACTCTACTTAATGCCCTGTGTATCATTAGGTCTTTCCATACTGGCAAGTGGAAACATGAGTATCCCCAGCCCTGTGAGAGCTCCAGGAACTCTTCTACTCCTTTACTGTGGCTCTTTCCAAGGCCTCTGGTACTTTCTTCTCATGGAATGAACAGAGCAATACTCTGACAGAATTCGGAGATTCTTTGAGGTTTTACAGAGTTGTGTGTCTCTGCAGATCCCCACTCCCCTCTCTTATTCTGACCTGTCAAATCTGTTTTCTTGACTCCCCCCAAAATTTGGTTTCTATCTCTGCAACTTGGCAAGATGGCTTGATTCCATTACAGCCAACCCTCCTTTGTTGTTTGGTACAATAGAAGGCCTCATCTTTTTGTGGTTCACTTATGCCAGGGGTCATAGTCTTATGCTGCTTGTTCAATATTTGAAAAATGTTACTTATATTTTGTCTATTGTCTAACTGTTTAATATAGGAGAGTTTTTTTTGTTTTGTTTTTGTTATTTCATCCTAACCAAGGTTGAAGTTCTAGTCCAATTATAGCAAGGTGTTGAAAGGCAAACATGGCCTTAGAAAGGAGCTTATTTTTATATTAAATTTCCAATTATTTTTGTAAGTATAAAATGGAAAGTTGAGAAATAAGTGATTCATTGGGAATTACTATATATTATATTCAAAAAGCAGAAGACTAAAGATGTAATTCTTGGGGAATTATATATAAGAGAAGAAAGATTTATAAAAGGAAAATTATATGTTAAAAACAGACACAATTTTAAGAAATTTTGAGTTATTCTGAAAATTGATTGGTACTTAAAGAAGAACCATGTTCTGATGTTTTCCTCTAAAATTTCAGCAAGCTCTTGATTGAAAAATTTTAAAAAGGATATTATTTTCCAATGAAATGACAGTTGGTATCAGACATTTGTGCCTGCTGACAAGACAGTGACATGGTACCACAACAAGTGCCTACGATTCAAATGGTGTCTAGACAGGAGGGATCATTTTGAACTTCTTATTTTTCACTGTCATCAAATTCTGTATCATACATTTTCTTTTATGCACAGTGATTAGGCATAGATTTTACATAAAAGGAACATAGAGGGGACAATACTGTTGTATATTGTAAATAACTAGAGGAGTCAGTTTAAGTAGATTGTTCAAGTTAAGTAGATGTTCAAGAGAATAATCTATAGCTCTCTCATGAAAGCAAAATCAAAACTTTGAACTGTGATTTAATTTTTTGGATACATACATGTACATACACATGTATATATTAAATGATTGAAATATGATACCAAATTAAATCATCTGTCAATCTAAAATAATTTTAGTAGACTAATTTGTTGACTATTCTATTTCACTTAACCAGATAAATATTGTTAAAGAGTAGTAAAACTGAGAACCTTTAGTTTTATGCATACATTAAAATATATCCTTGACTCTATCTTTGATTGATAGTTCACTGGAAGATGAAGGAATTTTGTGATAAAAATATAAATGAATATCTGAATTAAAAAAAAAAACCTGTGGATTTCTAGAGAATTATAAATTATCCTTAAATTACCAAACTTTAAGTGATCAGAAATCATACAGAGCTAATCATATCAATTATTCTGAAAAAGTTGAATAATTATCTAGTTAAGCCCATTTGGAAATGCTCAGAGAAAAAATTTTAAATGCTTTGAATAATTTAGTATATCTTTTTGGAAAGAAATTTCTGGGGTAAGTACATTTCAAAGACATAATGATCAAGTCTATACTAATTTATTTTGGCATTAAAACCATGTCCAATTATGGATCAACTTTGTATACATATTCCTAAGAATTATCCATCATTCCTCAAGTTTAGATTAACTTTTAGTAAAATATCTACAAAGAAACTGTAGTCTGTATTTAAAGTTTTTTCCCCAAACTTATAGTAATTTTATTTATGAAGCAAAAATAAAACATTTATCTTTAAATTAAATAACATCATAATACCAACATTTTGGAAAGCACTTTATTCTTAATCTATGTAGGACTAGAATAAACATAAACATAAACTGTGACCCTCTCTATTTTAACGCCTAGAGAAACTATGTCCACATGTACCCAAATGTATGTATAATTTTCAGAAAAGCATTGTTCAAAATAGTTTGGCAGTAGGGAGTAAAGTCCAAACATTTATCAACAACAGAATGCATAGAGTGTGGTATTATCATTGCAATATTATAATTAAGACCTATAAAAATAATTTAACCACAACCACACTCAAGAACATAACTGTACCATATGATAAATTGTGATAAAGATGTAAGACATAGAAATACATATAATGTGATTTTTTTTGGGAGGGGTGTTTAAGAACAGGTAAATTTAAACTTCATTTTTTGAGATGTACACCTAGATAGTAAAACAAAAAGAGAATTAGGAAATTATTACTAAGTTATGATAGGGATCTTGCAGAGTGATGGAAGGTGATTGCTTGAAGGTTTCTTGAGTAAGGCAATGTTTTTTTTCTTGGCCTAGATGTTGTTTATATGGTCACATACATTTTAATTGTTTGTTAAACAATTGTTTGTTAAAGCTGAATGTGATGCCTTTGTGTCTATGCATGTATTTTACTATAAAAAGAAATTTAAATATAGAATTTCAGAAACAATAATATAAAATATAAAATTTCAGAAATAACTGACCTAACAATATTTGGTATATAACAAGTTTTCAAGCTCTTTACAAGTTTCTGTACAAATGACTTTTTCTCTATGTCTGTTTTATCATTTGTTATGTAAATATTAAGCATCCTCTTCATATTTCTAAGCAGATTAATCTATGATTTAATCTTTTTATTTGAACAAAATTCATTTAACGAGTGCAGCCCTGTCAATTTCCCCATACGTTGCTTTCATATTTCACTATGAATAATTTATCCCTCTCAAATTAATATGGAAAAACATGAATTTTATTGATGATACATCTTCTGTTTAATTGTGAAACACCACTGTGACTTATGAGACTTGTATTTTTGTTATTTACTTGTAATTTTTTAAGATTTGCCTTTGGAAAGGGGCAAATAGAACACATTACATTGTAGCTGACAATATTTGATAATAATCATTATCTGATTAAAATATAAGAATCAGGGATGGGATACTTGTATCTTTTGTGAGTGAAAGCAGGAATATAGGCTACAGAGAGAAAAAGGACAGAAAATCCAGGCCTATGAGATACTTGAAGATGAATGTCTAAGAGATCCAGATACCCAGATTTACAAAAAACAGTGACATATGGATTATGCGCCATATGTAATTTCTGAAAGAATTCCTATCTACTAAATATCAATCCAACTTCTTTCAATAGCCTGCATTAAATATAGATGGTATAAAATCTAAAACCATTAAAATAGCAACAAAATATCAAAGACATATCAAGGAAGAAGAATGAAGACAAAATAAGAATAGGAGTTATCATCACACATCTGAGACCAATTTGATATTTAGTTTCTAGGAATCTCCAAGGACACTATCTAATAATCCAGCAGTTTCTGGTAAAGAAGTATGCTTACTAGTTGATCTTGAATATTTTCTAATAAATTACACAAAACCAATAAAATTGTGCAATTAAATGATGTAGCATATGAGAAGCATCTAAAACAAATGACTGCCATGTTGTAAAAGAGAATAAATATTGATACAATTAATAATATTTTAAAAAGCCCTAAGAATTTTAGATAAGTTAGAGAGATGAACAGTAGATAAAAATGTTGTGTCAAGGAAAGATTAAACACATTAAATATATATTTATTTGCTACTAAAATGCCCTTAACAAATTGCATTCAATTCATGAAACTAATGTTTGTTCTTGAATTAAACCAAATATCTCCCTTCCAATTCACAGGAAACATGAGTATTTATAAATTGTGACTCTTCATATGCATGTGGTAACTGCTTTTTTTTTCAATAACATGTAAGTGGATAACAGGCAGGAGATAATAAAAAAATATAGTACTTAAATATACTCCTCACCTAAAGTAACAATTATCCACATGTTATTTTATGATAATATATTGTTCTTTTAAAAAGTTAATGTTTTTCTTTAGAATTATAAAATTCAGACCCCAAACTTAATTGTTTTTCTGGATTTTTGTCTTTCGAGGGGTTGTGGGAGGAGAGTTGAGAGAGGTCTGTTTTTACAACATGAAGAAATTATAATTAATTTAGGTCACTTTTTAAAAAAATAGTGAGTAGGAATGTTATTCTTTGCCATAGACACCCTATCTTCCATTGACTGGAAGTTGTGCACTTAGGTTCTTGCCCTTCCTTTTCAAATGTTCCTTTGCAGAGTAGCTAAGTTTTCAGGTTCTAAGTGTCAGGGAACATGCTTGTTAGAGGAAGGTGCACAGCTGGAGTAACCCCTGCTCCACAAGTATTTTGCTGCTGCTCACTAGCTGCTTCAGAAATCTGAAGAATCTCAAGTTTCAGAATTCAAAACTCACAGCTGAGTTCCCCTATTTTAAGGCATTCACTATCCAGTGAAAAATGTTTGTTCTTTTCTGTGAGTGAGGAGAGCAGGAAATTACACCAACAGGCAAGATGGGTTTTCCTTGGCTTTTTTCCTTCTTGTTGCTCGGGCACTAGGATAGAATTCAGATTCTTTTGTTTTCTTAGATACTTATTCTGCGGAATCTTTTATTATTTGATAGTGAAAAGTGAAGCTTTTTGGGTTGCCTGGCAACACAACCAGCAATGTCCTTTTAAGCACTTACTGTAGCTGAACTTACCAGTTTTCCCTCTGTCTGGTTAAATGGGTTCCACTTTTATCACACGCAGATATTTCCCATCAGAAATGATTCCTGAATTCTCTTCCAACACACACACACACACACACACCATACACCGTCCCACATATTATGGGTTTTGGCCAAAAATTGAACTTTACCTTTATCTCATTTGTATTCTAGTCAATCAGCAAACAGTATTTGAAATGAAATAACAAAGATCTCAGAGATTATTGAAGTTTTGCTTAGTATGCAACATTATTTGTAATAGTCTTTACTTCTAGTGAAAATAAGTCTGAAAACAACATGAGACAAGCTGGTGATAATTATAATAATGTCACAGAATGGCAATAGTTAGTATCATAGAGCAGCTATGTTCTTATAGCCTCAAACTTCCTATTTGAGTAGAATGGTTTATTGCTTTGAGCATATGCTTCAGTGTCTCTTATCGAACATACATAACTCATTTTTAAAAAGAACTATACTTTTCCTTCAACCCTAGAGTATCTCTTCTTTCCAGGCAAGAGGTGATCTCGTGCACCTTGCCTTTAGAATAAGTGCATTTCTTGGGAAGAACACTAAGGTTTCTTCCAGCTTCAAGATGCAGGTGACATAACTGGGAAATTTTGAAGCAACAATGTGAAAGTTTCTCTTGCTTTTGCTTTTTCAGAGTCCTTATCATTTGAGGTTGACAAGTAAGGGGTTAAATGAATTATGGGTGGGCTATAAATACTGACAAGAAGCACCTAAAAAGCAGAGATGGAATGTCTAGTAACAAGAAGGGACTGATATATGCTGGAATTTAGACTATGATTTGAATGTGAAGAGGGAATTTACCACTCAGACCTGGTTACCCATGGTTGTGGCAGGGTTCCTAGTTTAGCAAAACTACCTTAATCAGAAACATCTCTCCAGCAGCCAGAGCACAGATTCTGGTTTTTGGATTCCTGAGTGTCTATGAAGAAATTCTAAATCTCCTCTTAAAAGATAAAGTGAGGCATGTTAAAAATTTTAAAAGTTTATTTGAGCAAAAGTAATTGGTTCTAATTGGAACTATCAAACCGGAAATGGTTAGGTACACTCCACTGACAGGAACCAGGTGAACAACTTACATAAAGTGCAGAAGCAAAGAAAGGAAATAATTTGATTGGCTATAGTTCAACCTAGTCAGCTGTTTGTGATTGGTTGTCCTTAGCAGTTGAATTTTACAACCTTGAGGTATTTACAGGTTAAGATTTTCATTTGCTTACATTGGCTGCTACATTAAAGCCAACTCAGTCTAATGGTGTCCTTGTTTAATTAATTTAACACTCCCAAACGAAAGGTTAGAGACTGGATTCTGAAAATTTAGTGTGTCTAAAAATCAGCCGGCAAGCTCTTTAAAGTGATTTTTTAACGATTGCAGTTCACCACCTAATTCAGATGTGAGCTATACTTTCTCAAGCCTCCCACATGAAGCTGATGCAGTTAGTCTGGGCCTACACTTTGAGGAACATTGGCTGAGGGATTTAGAGGTTCTCTTCTGCAGGTCCGAGACAAAGTTTGCTGCCTGCCAATATTTGCTTAAATAGTGCTAAACACCTGACTTGTAGATTGCTTTAATGAAATCTCATATTTCTGTAATACATGCTGACATTGGAAGTTTTATTGATGTTCAATTAGAAGGAGAAAAATTGTTTGCCTATAAAAAGTTTTTCCCGCTGCCAATTACTTTCAAGATAGTAGTCTACAAAAAATAGAAAATAAATCTTGATAACTATGGGCCAGATTTCATCAAAATTAGTCTTTGAAAGTTATTGTAGAGCAGATAAGCATAAGATGTTCAATGGCTGAGTTGAAATAGACACCATTTCTTTCAGTCAGGAAAACAGAAAATATGCAGGATTCATGGGAATATGTAAATTAACCTTAAATCTGTCCTCCTTAGCTTAATGGAAGTGTATTTTCCATATGTTGTTAACTGTTCATGTACTGTGCTGGGATAGGTTTAAATATATATAGAATTCTAGTAGTATTTATATATATACAAAAATTCTAGGTTCTGATTTATTCTGTAATATGTGCCATTCTCAGACATTTGTATATTTAAATATAAAAAGTTCTGTGCTCTGTGGCAGAGAACATTATATTAGAAATAAATGTATACTTTCAACAGAAACTATAGCTATATTATAAAGTAGATTGAGGTGAGAACAAACACCTTTGCTTCAGTTTTCTCTCTTGTATGGTTAGGTACAAAAAATAAACACCTTAATTTTTTTTTTCTGACTGCCCATTATCTTTAATAAGGAGAAATCAATTGCATTTTGGAAAGCAAAGTTAGACAAAATCCATAGCTTTTTTCCAACAATAAAGGTCACTAACGTATTTGAGAACTTGCATAAGTACCCGGGACCAGGATATGTACTTTATATTCTTAAAAAAAAAAAAAGATTTCATTTATTTATTCATGAGAGACAGAGAGAGAGAGGCAGAGACATAGGCAGAGGGAGAAGCAGGCTCCATGCAGGGAACCTGATGTGGGACTCAATCTCGGAGCTCCAGGATCATGCCCTGAGCCAAAGGCAAGCAGACATTCAAATGCTGAGCCACCCAAGCATCCCTGTACTTTATATTCTTGATTTCACTTAATCATTACAGGAAGACTATAAAATGAGTGGAACAATTTTTAACTTGTAGATATTGAAACTATAACAAGAAAATTTACATAAGTGACCAAAGGTCATGTGACTGAAAAGTTTGACTTCTAAAGTGTCCAAATATGCATAGGTTTGTTTTCAGGTTGTATATTTATTTGTTTAATGTATTTATTTAAGAGAGAGTGAGAGAGTATGCACATAAGCAGGGGAGAGGAGCTAGGAGGCCAACATGGACCTTGATCTCATGATCCCAAGACCACAACCTGAGCCAACCAGAAGCTGGTCACTCAACTAACTGAGTCACCCTGGCACACCAGATCCAACTATTTCTGACTCAATATTACCACTACAATGTGTTTCTAATAAATCTAATTATGATTTGCTTCAGTTCTGCCTTGAATGTGTTTGCATCTGCCTCCTTGTGAGCACATGCTCATATTTCTGTTTGGGAAATATTACTCTGTCAGAGGGTATGCATAAGTTTGTTTCAGCAGATAATGTCAACTGGTTTCCCAAAATGGTTGAACCAGTTGTGTAGGAGTGCTCTTATGGCTCCAAACACTAAGTAGCCTGGAGATTGTTTTGTTTTAAAAATTTAAGTGTTCCCATGGGCAAATAGTTGTATTTTACCATGATTTTATTTTCAGTTTTCTGACTTATAGTAAGATTAGACACTTTTAAATTTATTTATTATTTGGATATCTTCTTTTATGAAGTATTTGTATTTTTCCCATTTCTTATATGGAATGTCTATTTTTTTCTTATGGATTATTTTCTAGGCACAAATTCTTTTATACTTAAAAGTGTAAATAGCTTTCCCTTTTCACTTTTATTATTGTGGTTTTTGAAGCACAGAAAACCTGAATTTTGTTGTAGTCCACTGTATCACATTTTCCCCTTTAGTTATTTTGCTTTTTGTTTAAGAAATTGTTGCTAAAACACCAAAGTAATGAAGATATTTTATGTGATGGCCTAGGAGTCTTATCTTTTTTTTTTTTGCCTTTTATATTTATATCTACTACAAATACGTAATTAATTTTATGTTTGATGATGTAGGCATCGTATTTCTTTCTCTATTTTTTAAGGTGGATATGCATTTGGTCCAACACTGTCATTCCCTTGTTCCCCTACTGCTCTATAAGATTTGACTTCTAAGGTGTTCATATATGCATAGGTTTGTTTTCTGGCTGTGTATTTTTTCATTATTTGGCCTATTTTTGAACCAATACTACACCTTTAATTACAGTAACGTCACAGTAAGATACTATTATCACTAGAGCAAGTCCTCCTTGAGCTCTTTTCCAGTTCCATATAAATTATAGAACCTATTGTCTAGTTTCATAAAATTATTTCTTAGAATTTTCATTAGGTTTTATTGAATGTAAAGATAAATTTGGGGTAAATATTTTTGTAATATTGAATCTTTCAAGTCATGAAGCATTTTATAAAACTCCACCTAATATGTATTTTTAAATTCTTTTCAGTGTTGGGGTGTCTGGGTAGCACAGTTTTGGTTTCGGCTCAGTTCATAATCTCAGGGCCATGAAATCAAGCAATGCCCTGGGCTCTGTGTTCAGCATGGAGTCTGCTTGAGATTCTCTCTCTCTCTCACTGCCCCTCCTGTTGTCTCTCTCTCTCTAAAATAAATAAATAAATCTTAAAAAAATAAATTCCTCTCAGTGTTGTAGAGTCCTATATGTCTTGATTTTTATTCCTTTTGTAATACGTAATCCAGGTATTCTTATTCTGGTATGCCGTGACTTTTCTAGGAATTCATTTATTTCACTTACTTACTTTTCAAATTTCTTTGAATGCATTTATTCATAATTTAGATTTGTGTTCTTAATGTCTGAGTCTCAATAACTATGTCTCCATTTCACTCTGGATATTTATTATTTCTGGCTTTATTCTTTTTTCTTTTCTTTAGTCAGCTTTTAAAGGTTTTATCAATTCTGTAAGTCTTTTCAATGAATCAACCTGTAGGTTTTGTCAGTTCTTTCTATCTCTGGTCTTTCTTTCTTTCTTTCTTTCTTTCTTTCTTTCTTTCTTTCTTTTTTCTTTTTCTTTCTTTCTTTCTTTCTTTCTTTCTTTCTTCTTTCTTTCTTTCTTTCTTTCTTTCTTTCTTTCTTCTTTCTTCTTTCTTCTTTTTTTAAATTGTTTTTACTTGTTTGGGAGAGAATGAATGAGAGAGAGAGAGAGAGAGCACACAAGAAGGATCAGAGGGAGAGGAAGAAGCAGGCTCCCTGCTAGATCCTGGGATCATGACCTGAGCTGAAGCAGATGCTTTAACTGACTGAGGCACCCAGGCGCCTCTCTGGTTTGTTTTTCTATTTCATTTATTTCTGCTCTCCATTGCTTTTCTTCCACTCTCTTTATTATGCTGGGTTTTTTTTTCCTGTTTTTGTTTTTTAAGATGCATGCTAATATTTATTTTCAGCCTGTATTCTTTTTTTTTTAAGTATGGATTTAAGGCCCAAAGTATGCAATAAGCCTGACTTAGCTACATTTCACATATCTAGATAGATATCATTTCACTATCATATGATTAAAATGTTTTAAAATTTTCAGTGTGAGTTCTTTTTCACATTATGGTTATTTAGAGCTATCTTAATTTACACACACATGGGGATTTTTTTTTGTCTATGTCTAGATTAACTACACTGTAATTATTATTTATATGATTCCAATCTCTTGAAATTTATTGAGAGATGATTAATAGTACATATAGAAAGAATAGTTAATGGTAAATTATTTATTTATTTACTTATTTATTTATTTATATTTAAAGATATATATATTTCAAACTGAGAGAGGACATCTAATTAGGCAAGGGAGAGGCATATTCGATAAAATTCTTTTAAGATGTAATATAAAAAAAGGGAGATAGAGTAGGAAGCTTCTGTCTGACTGCCAGGTGCATGTTTCTTCCTTGACTATCCTCTACTGAGTATTATCTTTGTTATGCTTTGTTTCTGCTTTAGAACTCTGCTATTCTGCTGTATCTATGCTATTAATTGACACATATTATGTTAAAAATCCATCATACAATCTGCCTTATTTAATTTTTACAGTGGAGAATTATGTCTTCTCTGAAGAAAATATTTAATATACCTTCAATTTCCTAATTTTCGCTATTCCACCATGTTGGAGACAGGGAAATCGATACAATAGTTTTCACTCTCAATTGTATTGCCAAAATACCAATTTCTACATTAACCAAACCTACCATGCCTTATAAACTTGCTTTGTGAATTTTTATACATTTCATTATATAACTAAAATTATAAAGCATTTACCTCCTATTCATATGCATCCATAAATTATATCTACCTAAAATTTTGGAAAATGCTGCTGTACTTTCAACCAGTATGAATAAAATCTTCCTCTACCTATAAAAAAATGTTATCTATATTAAGGAGAAATACTTCCCTCATTATTTTAAGGATAAAGTTCAAACCTTTTGATGGTACATGAAAAGACTTTCATGATTTGCTTTATCCCTAACTTATATTTATGATTCAGCATTAGAAACAGATAGTAGATGCCAACTTGCCACCTAATTTGCTACCATCAGATAAAAATCTCAGATCAAGCTCTTGTGAGGAAAATTTTAGTGTTCTGTGAGCAGATTCATTAATCCCAGAATATCTAATCCATAATTATATAAGTATCAACCTTTATCGAAAAAATAGCAAATATATATAGAGATATTAATATATTGAGTATAAAAAGGAATACTTTAAGATATTACAATTTAATAAAAGTGATCTTAAAGTATTTTATATATACATAACACAGGGAAAATTTGTACAACTAATCAAAGAAATTTTGATTGAAGTCCTTTGTTTTGGGTAAATCTTTCTATAATGTGCATATAAGCATTATTTATTGACCTCCAGAGCTTTCTTTTTCTTTTTTTTTTAAAGATTTTCTTTATTTATTCATGAGAGACACACAGACAGAGAGGCAGAGACATAGGCAGAGGAAGAAGCATGCTCCCTGTGGGCAGCCCAATGTGGGACTCAATCCCAGGACCTGGGGATCACACTCTGAGCCAAAGGCAGATGCTCAACCACTGAGTCACCCAGCTTTCCCCTCCAGTGCTTTCTGTTACTTTCAATAGTAGGGTCACATGTCTTGAAATTTGCCATTACCATTAATATGCACCAATGCTTACAGAAATATTTGTACAGTAAATCCAGGGAAAAATTAAACGGTGAGTTTTTCAGTGTTTGCTTTCTCCTTAATTTCAGTAATATCCTTGCTATGCTTTGTAAATGGGATTCTAAATGTCAGTGGAAATCTCAAGCTATAATTGTTTCTAATATTTCAGGTGTTTTCAGTATTACTGTGGGTTTTGGAAGACCACAGGACAAAAATTAAGTTTGTTCATTAAAGTGGGGGTTAAAAATTTGGAGGTGGGAAAACTGAGCTATTATATAATAAGGGTCATCTTTAATCAACTCAAACTTTTCTCTTTTTCTATGGTTTTGCATAGGTTGCTCTTCCTAGAATGTCCACAGCACATTATCTCACCTGTCTGCACAGAAAGTTTATTCCTTTATAAAGGTTTTATAAGGTTTATTTTTTTAATAGAGCTTAAAATTAGGCACCACTATTTTTAGAGACTTTCCTACCCTATACAAACAGAATTATGTGGTACTCATATTTTATTGTCTCTGTCTCCTCAATTATAAAGCTAGGTAGCAACTCTCCATAAGAATCTTCCTTTCCGGGGATCCCTGGGTGGCTCAGCAGTTAAGCATCTGCCTTTGGCTCAGGCATGATCCTGGAGTCCCAGGATCAAGTCCCATGTTGGGCTCCCTGCATGGAGCCTGCTTCTGTCTCTGCCTCTCTCTCTCTCTGTGCCTCTCAAGAATAAATAAATAAGAACTCAAAAAAAAAAAAAAAAGAATCTTCCTTTCCCCCTCCTCTAGTACAAATGTCTTACAAATTATAAAAAATATAAATTTTATATATTCCATAATCTAGTAATCATAATTTAGCATAAATTAGTATTCTTGAAATGTGTAACATATTAATATCTCTGATTGTTGAGCTAAGATTTTAGATCTCTTTAACTGGTTTTAGATTATATTCATTGTGTTGTTTAATATTATTGCACTTATTTCAAGTTAGAGCACTTACTTTTTTGCATCCTTTGTTTTTTTCTTTACCTTTTGGCTATCTTGGTTGATGGAGTGATTTTAAAGCTTTCTCTGTGATTTTGCCTGAGTCTGTAACTATTCTCATTTGTTAGTGAAGTATAAATAGACTGAAATAATTTAATATGCAGGGCCTAAAAGAATATATTTATTGAAATAAATTTATAACCTTATAAATGATAGGACCCATATAGCTGGCTTCCATAGAGAAGTTTTAAATCTTTTACATGAAGTGTTTTCCTTAGAATATTTTCAAGTCCATCTATTCTTGATAAGTTTGTTGCAAGGGAGTGGCCATGATAACTGTCTGTGTATCGAGAACAATGGGTCATTTTTTGCAAGAAGACAAAAGCTGGACAATGTTATAGCCCAAATAAGCATATGTCATTTAGGCTGAAGTAAGTATAGGTATAAGTTAAAAAATAGATTGAGTATGAATATATTTAGATGAGCTGTAGAATTAACTTTTCTGTTTATGTTTGAGTACTCTTTTTTCCCCTTTCTTTGGAATAAGCTAAATGATAAGGTGCAGTGGTGCAAGGAGACTGAGAGGGAAAATCAATTTTAATTTTGAAAGATTAGAGGTAGAGTATTGTCAAATTATCCCAGGAACCATGAAGGCCAAGCAGAAAGCTTAAATGTTGTATGACAGTTGAGTGCTTGCATTTGGGTACAAGTAAATTAATTCCCCATTTTTAGTATTCAACTAATTATTTGGAATTTAGGCTTTCAAAAGTCTAATATAGTAAGTATTCTCATGTTGATGAGCTGAGGGCAATATTTAATTTCATCATAATATGATTTTGTTTTAACTAATTTTTTTTCTTAAATTTTTAATTACCTCACAAAATTATGACAAAAACAGAGGTCATGTAAGGAGCAAAATAATCCTTATTTCTCCACGCTAGAACATCAAACCTTTTCTTTTCTGTTTTCTGTCAGTCATAAATATGTGAGTGTCTGTTTGTAGAATTATTAATTAAATGTAGATATAATTTTATTTTTCTTTATGGTTTTTAAGATTTACTATTACCTGATTCAGTTCTTCATTGCTCTTTAACTTCTAATTATAATTGTAGAGTATATATAGCTTATTGTACATCCTGCCCAAGAGAAGAACAGTTTTCTATCTTCACTGTTCGTTCTTATATAGAGAGAACACACAGTAATTCTGTGCATATAGATTTCTTTTTCTCCCCTCATACTACATTTTGACAGCCCATCTATGAAGGAAGACAAGTCTGGAAATTAGAAATTAGTTATCTTCATGCTTTACTTGGACACTGTACCCTCTTAAGATTAAAATTCAGTTTGTGCATCTATTGTCTTTTTCCCCTTTTTCTCTCTTTTATTTATTCTTTCCTTTTTTGATGAACTTTTTAGAGTTTTGTTAATTTTATGAGTTTAGACATTTTTTAGGTCCTATAGACATTCAACAATATAGACTCTAAACAAATGGAAATTAAGACATGACATTGTACATAAACAGCGGGACAAGCAATATTAATATGGTAGACTGTGAAGAGGTACCACTCATGAGAGCAGCAGGTACAGTTAAGATTTAAGTGTTTAGAAAATAATTCTACACCTACTCCTCTACCACAAATCATAAAAACAATTCACCAAACTGGTTAAAGTGGGAGAATTTTCGTAGCTCTCTGTATGACAGAAAGAAAGCCTACCATACGTAAATTACCCAATATATGTATGCAATGTTGAAGTAGAAGTCAGCAAATGATAAAATGGTTATGACCACTTGTACTGAGGAAGGCTTAGGCTGATAAAAATGCCTCCAAACCAGACTTTGATTGGGCAGTTTACAATTAGTATTTACGTGTTAGGCAAAGCAATTTACTGGGAAGTCACCAATAGGAGGGACCTGGCTCAGTGGAAATTACCTCTGAGTTGGCTCATTTCTTATGGTGACACAAAATCCATTAGAATCTCAGAATTTGGACTTTCATGGATTGTGAGCAGCAGAACCAGATTAAGAAAATCCTTGAAGAGGGCATCCAGGTTGGCTTAGTGGTTTAGCACTGCCTTCAGCCCAGCATGTGATCCTGGAGACCAGGGATTGAGTCCCACAGTCAGGCTCCCTTGCATGGAATCTGCTTCTTCTTACTCTGTGTCTCTCATGAATAAATAAATAGAATCTTTTTAAAAAGAAAAAAAAAAAAAAAAAGAAAAGAAAATCCTTGAAGAAACTTACTAGTGATAGACTGGGGAGGACTTTAATTTTTAAATTTTGTATGTCAGTTGAAAAATGAAAATTGAAGTACCTAATTATATCTCATTTCTCCTTAAGGATATGATGTGGCGATTTTTGCTAAAAATAGAATATGTGAAAGTTAATGGGATTTAGCAATTTTGACTTGGGCATTTATCACTTGAGACCTTCTCAGATGGCAGAAATTTTTCTCCTGTGTTGAATTTTGGCCCTCTTGGTCCACTTAAGAGCAGTTAATCCGAACATGCATGATTGCAAGTAGTTGTATTTTGTCCTAATATCCATCTTCCAGTTTAGTATTTTAGATAGTAACTCCAAACAGACAGCCTCCTCAGTCATTTGTAACTTCCAGATCCCATATGAATTCAGGCTTCCTGTATTCCATTAAAAGTTTCACCTCTGGGTTTCATTATTCCTCAACCTAATGAAGTCTGCTATATTCAGTCATGCTGAAGTGTTAATGACACTGATGTGGCACTCTTATCAGATCATTTTTATTCCTGAAGAGAAAGTAGTTTCCTAATCCAAAAGGAAATCTCTATTTCTGTCATCTACCTTGAGAAGGCCAAGAGAAGTTTGGGGGCCCTTTCATTACATTCAAAACATACATACTTGGGACTTCTTGTTTTGGATTGGTTATTAATGACTTGGACTTGACAGAGAAAAAGAGCTCCCAAGTTGGCTAGTTTGTTTACATAACATAGATGGCCACAGCTTCTTTTAGGGCCTGAAATTGGTAAAAACTTGACTCCTATCACATCGTGCTTCATCCACAAGACTTTTTTTCTACTGGCTTCTACCTTCATCATCTGCCTTCAACATTCCATCTTAATCTGAGAAGGAAATACTAATGAAAACTGACAAGTGAAATTTAAATCCTTAAGAAATAAAAAAAAGAAGGAAATAAGAGAAAAAGACAGTGTAGTTTGCTTTTCCCTATTAATAATATCCTATTATTCTTCAACTTGATTGCAGTTAATCTTCTCTTACAGATTTTTGGTATTATCTATTAAATAATTATGTTTATTTATTTCAACTCTACGTGTCCTTGTGCATTTCATGAAAGACTGGTGGAGGACAGAGGGGTATGTAGTAACTTTAGGAGAAGCTCTAATCTTAAAGAAATAAAACCATGAGTCCTTTCGTATGATTTTAGTTTAGTTTTTTTTTTAAGATTTTATTTATTTATTCATGAGAGACACACAGAGAGAGGCAGAGACACAAGCAGAGGGAGAGGCAGGCTTCCTACAGGGAGCCCGATGTGGGACTCCATCCCAGGACCCTGGAATCACAATCTGAACCAAAGGCAGACACTCAACCACGGAGCCACCCAGACACCCCCAGTATTTTTGTTGTTATTGTATATCTTTATGAGGTTATTATTGAGTACTTGTAGATTGAGTGCAATATATGTGAATAATTTTTACATTTTTAAGAAAAAGTGAAATGTTAATATATTAGATTACATATAGCAAACACATAATTTATATTATGATTGTTTTTCAATAAATACTTTGAATAATATCTTCTTTTTCTTTTGGTGGTTTTAATAGTCAAGTAAATCATAATACATAGGAAAATAATCATTTAGCAATGCACAGAAGTAAAAGAAAGGTAAAGGTATTAATGTAAACTGTGGACATTTAATTTATCAAACTATGTAAGATACTTAGCACTTATATATTTTTAACTGTAGATGTCATCACTTTGTTTTATAGTTTGAAGCCTTGGCAGAATTATATATAGAGTTATATATCTTGGCCGTTTACTGATACTGTTCAATAGGAAATAAATCAGATGTATACTATCTTGTTATTTTAGTGGGTTAGAAAGGCAGTCCATCTACTGGGATTTATGAGATCACTAGCTGAAGGTTAGCAGTAGATGTGTTGGCTAGTAACATATCCATGTCCCAAAAGGAAATTTTATCTGCTGAAAAGAAAAAAGAAAAAAAAAACTATTTTCCTGAATCATTATTGCTATTGAATGATAGAATGAAAATCTCTTCTATTTCTCATTAGTGATGATCAGTAGTGATTATTACTGAATTTTATTTCTTCACCATAGAAAATAAGATATCTGGCCTTGGACTGCAAAGAGAACAGCACCCAAATTTTAGCCTTAGGATGGATATTTGGGCCCTATTGAACAAATCAACTAAATTATTTCTGCAGTCTCAAATATAGTCTAGAAGTCTAATCTCCAAGGGTAGAGGAACAATGAAAGCTAATCCATCTCCTTGAATTTAAAATTTTGAGAAAGAATCTTCTAGGAATACAACATGAAGTAATTTTTATTGTCATTGTATACATTTGCCAAAAAGAGATTAATGAGATAAGAAAAGACAACTATTAACTTTTTTGATTGGAAACTGAAATTGCATTTTTATCTCTGAAATGCCTTAGAAATTCTCTGTAAGCTAAAAGAAATAGTGACAGCCTACTAAAAAATAACTCTCTTGATTAAAAGACTGTTATTTTATGTGAGGATAACCCCTCTACCTTTTTAGGGGAATAGTTTATTGCTTTTAAAAGATATTTTTTTCTTGTTAAGAAGCTTTTTAAAAATAACCTTTTACCCTTTCAGCTATGTACCCAGAAAAATAGAAATAATCACCTGCTCAATCATCTTTGATTTCTACGTTTATTCTGTCAGAAGAAAGCTTACATGCTAATTAAAGCAATGGCTTTTGTGTTTTCAATAGCTAATCACTGTAATTATGTCTTTCCTAGACACTGTTGGGCCTATTTGAATAAAAGAGCATGAGTTCAATAAGTCCTTAGCAGTTTCTCTTGTTAAACTTCTAGTGAGATGAGATGAGATGAAATACACATCTCTATAGAAACTAGACTGAGAGTTGCTTCCAAAATTTGTCACGATCACTTCTACTTGATGGGAGTTTCATGAAGGTCATATTTATGATCTGCATTCTAGATTATGTGTCTTATGTCTGGTAGGGAAGGATAAACAAGAAGAATGGAAATGCAATTTTAGGTCTTCCAAGTTAAATTTAATTGCTGACCATTGGGGGAAAACATCAAGTTGTTTAGAAATGGTCTAACTTTGGCTTTATGCCAAATGTCTTTGAGCATTTGGTCTACATTACAGAAATGCCTGAAATAATGAAATGGATTTCAATGTTAAATGTACTATCTCAGTTGTAGAGTATGGCAAATTTAAAGGTGTATGTACTTAAAGATTTAGTAAACGCATGGGAAATTTTTAACATGTGACAACATAATTCCTTATTTTTTCTTTATGATAATTCAACTCATACTGAATTAAAGAAAGCAAAGCAAGTGATTTATTGTTGCTGTTGCTGTATTTTATTCATTTATTTAAATTTTGATATCTGTAAATTTTCAGAAAAAGCAATCTTTTACTTAGTCACAAAAAATTATACCAAACTTGATTTTTGTTTTGTTGTTTTTGTTTTTAGGCAAGGCAAACAATATGTATTAATATTTTCCATCAACTTGGATATTCATTGTGTAGATAATAAATCATCTTGCCACTTGATAGCTGAAAATTCAACTTCTATTCTTTGACCTAGCATCAACTATATGCTTCCTGGCAACTGCTATACTGCAGTTTCATCAGAATCCCTTTCATATTAAAAGCTTTGTATTTTTTTTTAACAATTTGTCAAGGCTTATGGAGTGGTCAACATATCCACTCTATACCATAGAGGATGAGGGTATTAGGAGAATGTTTCCATCTCTTACACAGTCATAAATATTTTTCAGGATGTACAATGTGATTTTTTTAATTAAATGAAGTCATGTGCAACATTAAAAAAAAAAGCCAAATAAAAAGTTTTAATCTCCAAAAGGGACATATTCATTTTGAAAAGAATTTGCCATGGACCTTGTTCATAGATTCTATTACATACAAGAGCCCTGTTTGGGTTAGTATCTTGCTCCTCTTTATTAATTTAGGCAGAAATGTTTCTATCTGTAGTGTCCCCCAGGTGTCTTACTGCTTTCATCCACCATCTTTAATTAGAAAAACAAAATGGAGAAAATTAGAACCAAAACGTGATTAAACTTTCTTTCCTTACTCTAGGGCATTTTTATCAACTAAGCAAAATGAATAAAAGTTTTAGGCCATTTAGTTTGTTTTTCAGATATAAAAATATTTGCCTCTATTTTACTTTACTGCTTACTTCAAGGTGCATAGTTGCACCTGAAGAGACAATGCCACTTCTCAAATGGGTGGGCAAAAACAATGGGGAAGAACAAATGAAAATCGTTCTTTCTAGAAAAAGAAAAGAAAGTAACTTTGTATTTTCTTAATGGATAGTAGTAAAATACTAAAAAACAAGGGACCAAGTGCTTATTATATCAGGACATTATTTTTGAGACTGAATATTTTTAAATGAAAATGAAGTGCCTTGACAGATACCTTCATTTTAAATCAAAACAACCAAATATCTCTTGTAATTTAAATATTCATATTCTTATTCAAAAGTTTATGCTTTTGTGTTACAAAGCACAGTTTGATTCAATGCACATTCAATGATTGCCTGATATATACCAATAATTGTGCTTATTCCTGAAAAGATTGAAAGAATAAGACCCCTTCTGCTTTAGAAAAGTTTTTGGTTATATTTTTCAGGATCTGGTTAGTAAAAAAGATACTATCCAAGGAATTTCCAACAGAAGGACTTTTACATAACATAAAAGAAAGAGCGGAGAAACCAAACAGGGGTTGATGAAGCAAATGGATCAGTGAAAACAGGAAGCTACTCCACCCTTGGGGGCCCAGTGTAAAGATATTTCTCCTAGGGAATAGAGGTGATTTCAAGGGAGATGGAGACACAGGAGATTCAATAATTTCCATAATACCTGGTCACTTGAAGAAGAGACAGGAAACATTTTCTGGCTTTAATCTCTTTTTCCTTTATTGATTGATTGATTGATTGAGAAAGAGAGCGTATCTGTATGTGAGCTCTGTGAAGGGGCAGTGGGAGAGGGAGAAAGAATTCCTAGCAGCAGAATTCCACAACTAGCAAAGAGGCTCTTTTTTTTTTTTTTTTTTTTTTTTTTTTAGTTTCTTATCAGTACCTCTTAGGAAGTTGTTAGTAAAGGAACCTAGGAAATGCATTTCCTATGGTACAGGCCAGAGAGAACAAAGCCAGAGAATAGATCTAAAGCAAACAGACAAATGATCTGGGAAATTATTGAGTATAACAGAAAAACATGTAAAAAAGTTAATTTCAATAAACTGAAACAAATACAACAGAGGATTGTACTCAGACTCTTTGAGACTATGCAGGAAGACCAGCCACTGATGCCTTGCCAATGATGGATAATTCATGGTAGATTTCACTCTTATTGAGGACTGAAGAATAGGAGACAGCCAGGCAAAAGGAGGGAGGTTAGAGCAAGGAACTTGATGTGGATAAAAGTTATTCCAGGTAAAATGATCCACAAGTAAAATGACTTGAAAAAAAATGTAAGAAGGTACTTTTTTTGGAGTTCAGGGAAGACTGAAAATGTTGGGAGTAAACAAATTAAGAGATAGTTTATAAAATGTAGGCTTTATCACTTCTCGGCCTTTTGGCTAAGATCAGGTATAAAATGTAGGCTTTAACTGTAAAGCAGTGATGAGTCATCAAAAACTTAAGAATGATATGATTAGTTTTGAATATGGCAAACAGAATGTGAGGGACATATGAAGGAAAATACATTCTGACTTGTTGGGTTTCATTTCTTCTCTCAAATATACATGAATTTAAATGCATTGGTTTTTATTCTACAAAACAACTTTAATTTTTGTTAATTAGAGAATCATTTAGTGTGAGTAGAAATAGAAGAAATGGTACATGGGGAAGGTATATGTTGCTTCCTGGCTCTTTCTTTCTGGCCTACCTATTGGTAAGCAATGCCATAGCCAATGAGGCACTGCTTATAGAGGAAAGTGTAAGAGAAGATCCAAACCACAAAAGCAAAAGTTATCTTGATGAACACCACTGTTGGCAAATTTGCAAATATGTGTGTGTGTATGTTGAGTGATGGGGAGGGGATTTGGGGCCAGGGAGAGAAAGAGAGAGATCAAGAGCTAGAGACCAATGATACCAAATATTGAAGTGTGTGCTTGTTGAGATTTCTTACAAATTATTAAACACCATATAAATTAAAATACAATAGTGTTTGGGACGCCTGGGTGGCTTAGCGATTGAGTGTCTGCTTTTGACTCAGGGCATGATCCCAGGGTCTGCGATCAAGTCCCACATCAGGCTCCTGCAGAGAGCCTGCTTCTCCCTCTGCCTATGTCTCTGCCTCTTTCTCTCTCTCTGTCTCTGTCTCTTATGAATAAATAAAATCTTAAAAAAATACAATAGTACTTAATCAAATATATATTGAGGTTTTGCATGTGTAATAGTGGAGAAATATTAGGCTATAGGTACAATAATAAAGGATTTAGATTTTAAGAGCTTATTCCCTCTCCTCAAATGGGTTTTAAATTTTCTGAGTCTGGAGCTCTCCTAGACAAGAATGACAAAAATCAAATAGACTTTGGTTTAGGATGGCACAACTGGGATTATAGTTCCCATAGCAACCTGAGCCATGAATCTATATCTAAAATACATTTCTGTAAATATTTTTTGATACACATCTGGATAAGAATGGGTACACACTAAGATTTTAGATGTCTACTTTATAGGGTTATATAATTTCTTGTTATAGCAGAAATAACCCAATTGCCTTTACCAATGATGGATTTTTTTTTAATAATTCTGTACAATTACAAGACTGTAATGAATTACTGTGAAATATAATGGATTCATTATTTTTTTTCTTTATTCATCATACTAGTGCTTTCTATGTCTCCCTTTCCATAAAAGGAGTATAGGGTACCCTTTTAGAATTTGTCTTATCTATGGGCACGTGGGTGGCTCAGTTGGTTAAATATCTGACTCTTCATGTCAGCTCAGGTCTTGATCTTGGAGTCCTGAGTAGGGCCCCATGTTGGGCTCCATGCTGGGCATGGAGCCGAAAGAAAGAAAGAAAGAAAGAAAGAAAGAAAGAAAGAAAGAAGAGAAAGAAAGAGAAAGAAAGGAAGAAAGAAAGAAAGAAAGAAGAAAGAAAGAAAGAAGAAAGAAAGAAAGAAAGAAAGAAAGAGAAAGAAAGGAAGAAAGAAAGAAAGAGAAAGAAGAAAGAAAGAAAGAAAGAAGAAAGAAAGTAGAAAGAAAGAAGAAGAAAGAAAGAAAGAAAGAAAGAAAGAGACATATTTGTTTTATCTCGATTTCTTTTCCAAATAATTTTTACCTGAGTACTATTTTTCTTGTTACCATTATGTTTTGTTCTAATAGAGCTTTACATTTTTATTATATACAATTCAGAAAATCCACTAAGGTATATAGAAGCTAATAAACACCTTGAATCTTATTACCATTTAGCACCCATAAATATATAGCAAATTTAATGCAAGCTTCTGCATTTGTGTGACTGTCGGGTTTTTTGTGTTTATTAATAGAAAATGGATGCACCTTGCTCATCTTTGCTTTTTTTCTTTTCTTAAAATTTAAATTATAATAGCTAACCTACTTTTTATCAATATATTATGATCATTTTCTGAATGTCATCCTAAATCTTCTAAATCTTCTAATAATTTCTTAAAATTCAGTCATCTCGATGGAACAAAATTTGTTCAGCCATCTCTCTATTATTGGGCAGATACATTACTTAAATATTTTAGGATTATTATATGAATCACTAAGACAAATATACTTTAGCATGATCTCTGAGTACATCCTTTAAATTAATTTCTAGAAGTAGAATTACTGATTACTCAGCTTACTATGGTATTAAAACTTTATTATTTATTTTCTAACTCTTACTCTTTTTAATCATTCTTGATTTTAATTTATCTAGGTCCTGTGATTCTTCTGGCCATTATTTCTCAGGATCCAACTTAGAAATGCTTCCAAACAACACTGGTAGATGAGGTCACAGTCAGGAGACATATAACTTTCATTGCTCCAGATAGCTTCTTAATGTGTCTTAATGCTAAAATATATGGATTTCGACAATTTTTATCTAGGTTAGTCTAAGTGACCTCCTATTGTGCATTCCAAGGACAATTAAAGAAAAAATGGAATATGCTGAGAAAAGATATCTGGAGACAATCTGGTATTTTCATCTCCAGGCCATTTCTGTTATCTTCTAGATGTTATCTAAATAAAAACCATCCCATTTCTTCTATATCAAGAGGCCGATAGAAGAGACATAATCTTAGAATCATACAGCTGGAAGGACATAAAAGCAGGACTCAAACGATTAATAGGATCCATCTCACTGGAACTAATCTCCAAGGAATAAGATATCCCAATTCTTATAAAAGTATTTTTTAACTATGTAATAAGCTCTTCCTTCTTGAAGTTCTCCCTTTAAGATAAAAGTTTCCTGATTTCTTCAATATTATTTTCCTTTGTTTTCAGAATGAATGGAGAAATTTGGAAATACATTACATAAAAACAATTACAAACATGGAGACAGTTATATAGGTTATCATGTGATTGTTTAAAAATCTCTGTGGGTTAAATAAATACTATATCAGAAATCTATTCAAGCCTGTTTTTTTAATTTAAATTCAAGTTAGTTAACATATAGTGTACTATTAGTTTCAGAGGTAGAATGTAGTGATTCATCAGCTGTATATAACACCCATTGCTCAAACCATTTAGTGCCCTCCTTAATGCCCATCACCCTATTAACCCATCTGCCACCCCACCTCCCCTCCAACAACCCTCATTTTGTTTTCTATGATTAAGAATGTCTTATGGTTTGCCTTCCTCTCTGTTTTCATTTTATTTTTCCTTCCCTTCCCCTATGTTTATCTGTTTAGTTTCTTAAATTCCACACATGAGTGAAATCATATGATGTCTTTCTCTGACTGATTTATTTCACTTAGTATAATACCCTCTAGTTCCATCCATTTGTTGCAAATGGCAAGATTGCATTCTTTTTGATGGCTGAGTAAAATTATATATATAGCACATCTTCTTTACCCATTCATCTATGGTTGGATATGTGGGCTGCTTCCATAGTTTGGCTATTGTGGACATCACTGTCATAAACATTGGGGTGCATGTGCCCCTTTGAAACACTATGTTTGTATTCTTTGGATAAATATCTAATAGTGCTAATAGTGCAATTACTGGATCATAGGGTAGAATTATTTTTAATGTCTTAAGGAACTTCCACACTATTTTCCAGAATGGCTGCACCAATTTGAATTCCCACCAAGAGTGTAAGAGAGTTCCTCTACTCCACATCCTCACCAACATATTTTGTTTCCTGAATTGATAAATTTAGTCATTCTGACCGATGTGAGATGATATTTCATTGTGGTTTCAATTTGTCTTTTCCTGATGCCAAGTGATGTTGAGTATCTTTTCACGTGTCTGTTGGCCATTTTTATGTATTCTTTGGAGAAATAAATGTCTGTTCATAACTTCTGCCCATTTCTTGACTGAATTTTTTTTTATTTTTTGGATATTGTTTTGAGCTTGATGAGTTCTTGATAAATTTTGGATACTAGCCCTTTATCTGAAAAGACATTTGCAAATATCTTCTCCTATTCTATAGGTTGCCTTTTAGTTTTGTTGACTGTTTCCTTTGCTGTGCAGAAGCTTTATATTTTGATGAAGTCCCAATAGTTCCTTTTTGTTTTTGTTTCCCTTGCCTTTGAAACCGTGTCTAGCAAGAAGTTGTTGCAGCCAAGGTCAAAAAGGTCACTGCCTGTGTTCTCCTCTAGGATTTTGATGGATTTCTGTCTCACATTTAGGTCTTTCATCCATTTTGAGTATATTTTAGTGTATGGTATAAGAAAATGGCCCAGTTTCATTCTTCTGCATGTGGCTGTCCAATTTTCCCAACACCATTTGTTGAAGAGACTTTTTTTCCATTAGATATTCTTTCCTGCTTTGTCAAAAGTTAGTTGACCATAGAGTTGAGGGTCCATTTCTGGGTTCTGTTTTATTGATCCAAATGTCTGTTTTTGTGCCAGTACCAAGCCTGTTTTGAAAGCGTAGCAAGAGTAGATAAATTTTAGTCCAGTTTACCTTTCTTCATAGACAGTCTTCCCATATGAGTTTAAAAGTCTTCTTTTTAAAGATTTTATTTATTTATTCATGAGAGACACACAGAGAGAGAGGCAGAGACAGAGGCAGAGGGAGAAGCAGGCTTCATGCAGGGAGCCCAATATGGGACTTGATCCCAGGACTGGGGGATCATGCCCTGAGCTAAAGGCAGATGCTCAACTGCTAAGCCACCCAGGTATCCCTTGTTTTTTTTTTTATTACCATTTAAGCCCTTATTTCTAGAATCTGGAAAATCAAGCCTGTATCTTTAAATTAGAGGATTGTCCTATCTCACATTTTATCTCTACCTACTTAGAGATGAGAAAATATTGCAGATTTAAGAGTTTGATGTCTGTTGGTAATCATCCCTTTAGCCATAGCTCCTTGAGCTCTAAAGTACTATGTTATAAAGAAAAAAAAATATGTTTAAGCTGAAAATGGGTTTTTTGGGGGGACTCTATGGAAATTTAGAAGGCCAATCACAGTTATAAGTGCATTTTCAGAAACATTTTTAATTTGATGAACACATCCATACACAATATGTTTCTGGGATAGTTATTCTATTTTTGTTTTGATTTCTTGTGGAAGCATGCCTAGAGAAAAACCTTACCACCCATTCTGGAATGCAGAGTATGGGCATTGACTTGACAAGAGATGGCTCCCTTGTTTCTTGAACCATTTCTAAAATAAAGTTTAAGTATTTTATCACCTCAAATAAGAATAATAGCTGAAAATATTTCTGATAAACTATTTGGCATCAAATTTATTTCAGAATTCAGAATACTTCATGAGGCTGAACATATTTCTGACTACTGTATTCCAACTGCTTAGACTATATATTATTTAATCTGGATCACTTTTGTAAAAGGAAAAGAAAAATCCTGCTGCCAAAGTAGACTCAGATGACTGAACAAATTTCATAAAGATAAAAAATGAGCTAATATGAAATAGAATTAAGAAATGGATCTGCTACACACTAATTGTATAATCTATGAGAACCAGTTGCTCCAGCTTTGGATGAAGCCCTTTTGCTAGTCCAGACCCTCTGAGAAGAAGCCAAGGTGGGATTAAACATGCAAAGATTTTATTAGGGAAATTACCTTTATGAAAGGAAATTGGGAGGAAGTCAGAAAAGCTAAAAAGAGGCATCAAACTGTGATGCAAGTTGGTCCTAGGTGAAGGGGAGGAGCATAGAAGATTGAGGCAACTGTCCTGGACTGCCATCTAGTCTAAGACCTGTTGAGTTTAATTCTGTCAAGAAAGGAATCCTGAATTTTCTGAAGTGTTTTTCATTTTATTGTTTTGTTCTTTTTTTGTTGTTTTAGTATATCTACTCTAGTCAATCATTGACTCAATTCTGTGTTCTCATAGCAAATAGAGCAATGAATTTTAAAACAAAATAGCTGGGCCTTCTGGTCAAAGGAAATCCCTATACTAAGATCTTGTAAATTATATTCTCTAGCTGCCAGAGCTGCGATACATGGACCTGTATAAGGTTGTATGTGTCCGTCTGTAGGTGTGGGTATGCATTTAGATGCCAGAGTAAGGCAACAATCATCTACTAAAAGGATGGGCTGCTAAAAAAAAGGGGGGGGGTGCAATTTCCACTGTAAATGTTAGGGTAGCACAAGCCACTTTAACTAATGAATTCTAAAATATATACTGGCTTAAAATAATAGAAATACATTTCTTGACATAAATTATGCAATGTATGCTCCTAATTGGTAGGTACCTCTCTATTAAGTGGTGATTTAGGGATCCAATCTTCTAGAGTGTAGCTCTATCAAAGATATCCTGTGGTTTTTAGTTCCCTGCACTTATTTGTACCAAACTGGATGAGGGAAAAAATGGTGGAAGATAGTGCATAAGAGAACATAATGGTCAATGCCTGGAAGTATTCATTTCCTAACACATTCTGTTTTCTAGGAATCTGACACAGGGCCATATCCAATGCAAAAGAAGCTGCAAAATGGTCAGGTGTGGGGTAAGGGAAAAAAAAAAGAAACAAGTTTGGTTTTTAGCTAACAGTCTTTGTCACACTTCATAAATGTTTACTTCTATGATCTAGGTTAATTCATAGAAGTTCCAAGGGTTTTACTTTATAGACATGTAAAATGGAGAAAATTATGCTAATCTACCTACTTCAAAAAGGTAATATAATTGGACTTAGATTTTTAAAACAATTCTAAATCATTATTATGCATTTGTAGAGTGATACTGTTATTCAGAAAAATTCTTCGGTTGACTATTTGACTGTACCTCATACTTCATAAACAGTTATTTTGTTTGCCTATACTTGTTTATTCAAGAGCCTATGTATGCCTATTTGTAACACTGAGAACAAATTCAACCTGGTTTCTGTTCTCATGGATACGGGTGATGCTTTTAAGAGAACGTATTGGTGAAAGGACAGAACAATGTGCCTTACATGAACATAGAAAAAGCAGAGGAGACAAGTATGTAAATGAGGGGAAAGGCATTGGTGGAGAGACTTCCAGGCTGAGGAGAAAAAATAAATCAGAACCTCGGAATGGAATTTTTCATCATATGAGAAAGTACTGCTGAAGCACAGTAAATGTGTGTTGGGAAATGTGTTTGGAATGGAGGAGACAAGAGTCATGTGAATCATTGAATGGTAGGACATCATAAAGCATGTGAATTATCTACAAAGTACAGTGGGAAGGCTTATTTTCACATTTCTTGTATTCAGATTTCAGCAATGTATTTTGGGTAAAGGATTTATCTATTATTTATTTATTTATTTATTTATTTATTTATTTATTTATTTATTTATCTATTTAGCTATTTATTTGAGACAGCACAGGAGCAGGATTGGAGGGAGTGAGCAGAGAGAGGGGAAGAGAATTCTAAACAGGCTCCACACCTAGGGTGGAGCTCCATGCAGGGCTTGATCTCAAGAACTTGAGATCATGACCTGTGCTGAAATCAAGAGTCAGACACTTAACTGACTGGGCCACCTAGGTGTCCCATGGGTAAAGGCATTTAAAACATTTCTGAATTAAAAAAATATAGATATGAAATTTTAAAATAACGACAAAAAAAAATCTTTTCCACTTAGAATTTTTTTGTAAATTTTAGAAAAAGCCTTAGAGCCTTCTGTGCCTTAGTTTTCAACTCTACCACAGTCCTGCCACAGGATTCCTAAGTTTGGTGCTCTTGTAGCCCCGTTGGTTCTTATGCAGTAATTACCATGAAGGGTGAATCAACTATGATAACTGTGGCAGCAATAGTAGCATGCAACAAATTTCCACATTACCTTCTACATTTTTGTCTCTCTTGGAGTTATGTTAGGGTTTTATAGCTATTTATATAGTGCATGAGCTGAGAGTAGAAATGACAAGTGTGATCTCTGCACCAAATTATGAGATTCCAGACCCTCTTTCCCTTCTGTGTCCCAGGAAGTGAGGTCTGATAGGACAGGTTCACAATTGGGTGTAGCTTTCATCAGCCTGGACCCTTGGATGTTTATGTGAGCACAGTTCCCAGCTCTATACCTGTTTGACATGTGTGGGATGTGTGGTGTAAAAAATCAAATTTTGTTTCAATAAACCACTGAAATTTTTGGATTAGGTTTTTACCACAGTATAACCTACAAATCTCACCTAAAATGTATGGTGTAAGCACATCATAATAACACCTCAAATAAGGGCAGAAATAACAAAGGGACCTTCTCTGTATAGGTGCCAGAAGTGAAACCAGTCTATATAAAAGCCAATGCTATTAGTGAAAGATATAACTAAAATAATAATCATCAGAAAATAGTATCTAAAGGAAATGACAAATTTGGCAAGATATATTTATAATACCTACCACACGGGTCCCTCCTTTGACTTCATTCCTTCCTCTATTTGTTTATTCAAATTGAAGCAAAAACAATTACATCCAGTGAAACACAAAGATCCTAGGATATAATTTAGGGAATTTTAACAAATATATACACCTGTATGCCCAAATCCCCAGTCAAAATATCGGATATTTCCACCACCCAGAATGTTCCCTGGGATCCATTTTCTAATTCCAATCATCATCATCATAGAAGAATTTTTTCTGTTCTGGGATGTTAGAAAAATGGAATAATATATTGAATATTCTTTTATGAGTGGATTATTTCTTTCAACATAATGTTTTAAAATGCATACTTATTATATATTATCAATTTGCTCCATTTTAAATAAACATTACAGGAATACACCACAAGTTGTTTATCTACCATCCTGCAGATGGGCATTTGAATTGTTTACAGTTTGGGTTTATTATGAATAAAGCTGCTATAAATATTCTTATAGAATTCTTTTTTTGTAAACATGTTTTTATTTCTCTTGGTTAAAGATCTAGTTGTGGAATTGCTGAGTTATACTAAGTGAATGAATGTCTGACTTCATAAAAAAGTGCCAGTTATTGAAAGTAGTTTATAATTTTGTACCCTCAGCAGCAATATATAATTTCCTGTTGCTCCCTCTAAATCACTGCTTCAGAGGCACCCTACTAAATTTTCTACATGTGTATGTGTTACTATTATTCAACTTAACATTTCTAATTTTCTTTATCACTTCTTCTTTGACCCATAGGATATCTAAAATTATGTTGTTTTATCTCCAAATATTTGAGTCTTGTCTGATTTCTTGTCTGTATTCATCTGGAACTTAGTTATGTTGTGGTTAGAAAATATACTCTATAAGACTCAATTTTTGTAAGATGTTGAGATTTATTGCCCAGTATGCCATCTATTCTGGTGAATACTTCATGTTCACTTATGGAATACAGTATTTTATTTTATTTTTTTTATATAATTTTTTTTAGATTTTTATTTATTTATGATAGAGAGAGAGAGAGAGAGAGAGGCAGAGACACAGGCAGAGGGAGAAGCAGGCTCCATGCACCGGGAGCCCGACGTGGGATTTGATCCCAGGTCTCCAGGATCGCACCCTGGGCCAAAGACAGGCGCTAAACTGCTGCACCACCCAGGGATCCCGGAATATATATCAATTATCAAAATTACATATTTAATGATTTTTTGAGGGATAGTTGTTTTGTAAATGCCAAAAAGTTAAAATCTCTGTTGTGGAGGCATTTTTATTTCTCATTTTAATCTGGCTATTTTTGTTTTCTTGCTATTTTATATGTATATTATATATGTACATATTACATACATACATATACAAAATTTTTGTTACTGGGTGCATATACTATAATTGTTATGTCTTCCTGATGAATTGTTTATCTTTACTAAAAATTTTACTTTTGTATTTGGTAATATTTCTTGTTTTGGAGGCTACTTTTTCTGATTCTACCTGTTATTTGCATGGTGTACATTTTTGCATCCTTTTACTTTTAATCTATTAGTATTTCTACATCAAAGGTATTTTCTTGCTAAGACAGAATGTATGTGAATGATACTTATTTGTCCAATTTGACAATCGTTGGATTTTAATAGGAATGCTTTTAATCCATTTACATTTTATGTAATTATTCATATGGTTAGATTTAAACTTTTTACCTCACCATTTTTAATATTTTTATCCCTTCAATTATTTGTTTCTGTTTTTCCTCTTCTGCATCGACTTGGTTAGTTTACTATATATTTAGTAATGCATTTTGCTAGCTTTGTAGCCAGTTCAGTGGTGCCATATGCAGAGATCTATGATCTAATTCCCTGGCCAACCAAATCCAGCCACCTTAGCAGCACCAAATTCAGTATTTGTCTTCTCAGTTCAGTAAATGACTGGTGTCTGGGCACGTTACTTCCCTCCATTCCTATTAAGAAAATGCCCTCGGGAAGAAATTCAAGGAAATGTAGAATGCTCATTCTGTTCTTCAAAACTCATGGTCTTGAACTGCATATTGTCCAATGCTTAAAATACAATGCTTTGTATGATTTGTGCAATTTTATCATGATTTACATCAGGAGGGATTTACATCAGTACCACTTTCCCTATCATGGCTGGAAGAGGAGTTTATACTTTAATATTAAATGGTTGTATTTAACATTTTATTTCTTTTCATAAAATAGCTTCTGAATGAAAGATGTTTGAAAAATATCAGGAATGGGGAAGTAACTGAGAAATGGAGAAAAGTGAGTTTCTGACAGGTTTTTGAAGCTCTACTCAAAGAGTTTTGTAAATTTCTTTTAAACAAAACTGTGCACATTAGAATTAATATGCAAGGAACAGGCCAATAATTATTATTAATGTACAATTCTCTCCAAAATGTTTTCTGCTGCAGTATCACTTCTGCTTGCTATGGATCCATTTTCATCGCAGTTTATTAGCAATCAGCAGTTATAATTTGGCTCTAGTGTTTACAAACTATAATTCATTACCCTCTTATCTTTTATTTATGAGATAGTGTCAAATGAAAGCAGCAGATCATGCACTATTTTTCATTGGGAGAGTTCTGTACACTAGGGTGTATTAACACAATGTATTAGTGTTTTGTTTAAATGTTTTCCTTTCAGGACTCTTGGATAAGAACAATCCTATACTCTGAGAAAGACTAAGTTGTTGTTTTCTGAATACCTGCTATGTGCAGTGTTTGCCCATACACCAGACTGACTCAGTTAGAAATTATACTTAATATAATACCATTTAAAATAAGCCAATCTCACTCCAAAAATAACATCTGAGTTTTAGATGTTTAAAGATGAATGAGTTTTTAACACAACTAAAAAACGTGTGATATGTCCAAGATTATAATAACAGCAATAGATTTCCAGAAATAGAAATAGAATTTAATGTATTTGGAAATTTTTGTCTAATAGACTATATCAGAAAAGAGAATATGCTGTAGTAAAAAGAGCACAGAAGTATAAATCAGAATTCATGATCTCCCATTACTCCTTGCAATGAACACATATTTGAGCAGGTTATTCAATTTGTAGACCTGTTTCTTCATCTACTAAAGGGGGATAATATCATATGTCTTGATTACATCTGAGTGTTTTTGTCAGCATTATGAGAAATATGTGAAGTACTTTAGCATCTGAATGCCGTGGTTATCACAGAAGTGAAATAACAGGATTTTCCTTCTAAAGTGTGCTCAATATTAATTTACCAAGTTGCCTTGAGAAAGAATTTAGCTGTTTCCCAAAGTCTTAAATGATGGCTATACTACCTGCTCTGTGAGCTTATAGGAAAACAATGGACAGGGAAGCAGACAGCTGAGATTTAAGCATAAGAAGTTCCCATCAAAGTATAGATCTGAAGGTATTGTTTTAATTGTGATTAGGTGTGGATTGTTTTTTATAAAGGACACTTTCAGATTAAGTACACAGATATGTTCTAATTGTCTAATCATTCTGTATTTACCACAAAGACAATTTCCTATCATATAATTACTCACTATATTTTAGTGTGCCCATATTCATTATTTTATTTGTGTAACATCTTATTGCTCAAATCAGTGGTATAATGTTCCTGAATGACAACGGTAATGTGATATTTAAATCTGTCCAAATAAATATTTATATAAAATTCTGCAATCTCACAATAATTTCTCTTATACTATATTCGTCATTTGAAGTTTTTTTCCCCCTCAGTAAATCTGCCTGCCACAAAAGCCAAATAAAGAGAATTTCATATCCACTTCTTAAATACTGTTTACTGAAATGTCAATGAAGTGTGAATGAAAGTCTCTGGAGAAAGTTCCTTGAGCTGAGATATGATAATTTATCAAATCTAAACTAAACCCCAGGTGGAATCCAAGTTTATAACCTGGATTTAAATTACAGCACGGATTCACTTTTTATCTTTCTGGATCTTTAAAAGTCACAGCTCTATCGGTGATGCCTGTACTTATGCAACACATCATTTATGTCAACATTCATATTTGGCTTACAAGATTGCAAAATACAGGAGGAATCTTGAGCAATAAAATCACTTCTTTTCTTGTAGAATGCCTCTTCAATAGCCTACTTTAAGTTTTAATTTGAAATCCTAGAACTGTACCACTGAAAGAATTAAACAAATATAGACACAACTCTAAGGAAGGAGGTAGGAGGCTACATTTCTCTCGGTAAGTAAGCTGGTTCTTGGCTCCATCATGGGCTTCATTGAGACCACTTAAGTTTCTCTTCAAATGTACAAAATTGAGAACTATTATATCAGGCAAACAGATGATGTTATTCCTTAAGTATAAATCCAGGATATTAGTATTGAAAGGGATGTGTTAAATCAACACAATTAATCTGGTCAGTTTACAGATGAGAAAACTGAGTCCCTAGTATGTAAAGGTTCTGGCTGCAAGTCAAAGTTAGTATCAAACAAGGCCAAGGCAGTAATCATCCCAGTGTTCTCGCTCCATTGTGTTGCCACTCTTCGGACCAACTTTTACCATGATATAATATCATGACACAGATTGAGAGCTAGCTACGTGACTTATATTATGCTAAATCTTTCATGCCATCTATTTTAACAACACCAAAACAAGGACGTATTATTACAGATAATATTTGGCAGATAGGTGAAACTGTGTCACAGATAAATAGTTGGTTGGCAGTTTATCTAGGTTTGGTGATTTCACTGTCCTATAAGCTCAGGAAGCTAGCTAAGTGTGTGGAAAAGAAATAAAGTACTTCATTTGCTTTCCAATACTGCTGAGTGGGGAAGCCAAGCTAAAGGCAGTATACTAAAAAGTATGGCATCAAAATAAGAGTCTAATTAGGTCTTGTGATGAGCAGCAGAGCTAATTTTGTCACCACCCATTATACTGTGGAATTGCTTCCAAAGAATTACTATACAGGACCTATATTACAAAAAGTGATAGGATGCTGAATAATGTCTCATAGTATAGTGGTGAGAAGTATCTTACAGTATGTTGAATGCACATTGGGCATGGACTGAAGACTCGGATTCAGACCTAGCTATGATCCATCTGTGTCTCCATTTGTTATACAAAATAAGGATAACAATAATAGTGCATCAACCTACCTTACATTGCAAGAAAATCCACCTCAAGGTTCATGGTGGTAAGAATATAAATATCTCATGGGAAAGCACTTCTACAAATGCTAAGATGTTACTTAATTTCAAAGTATTATTTAGGTAAGGACTCACTTTCTATTCCAACTTATAAAGCACATGAACATTTTGTCATGAGGTTGGTGAGACTAAACTGTGGATATCCAATAAGCATTATTAGAGACAGTTTGCAGTATCAATTAGTTTTGCACCTGAACTGAAACTGAATCAGAGAGCCATTTTATAAGGGAAAGGGAACCATATCTATACACAATTATAACTGGAAATGTAATCCCATACATTGTAAAGAGTCAAGACTCCTCCGAAGAGTCATTAACAGTGGAAGGAAATATGCTTGTTGGAATAGGCAGTTTTCAATATTCTTTTGCTGATCTATGTTTATACAATGAATGGCTATTACTCTGAGAAATAATGAGAATTAAAAGATACCAATCTTACCTATGTTTCAATAATGGAAAAATAGTTTTAGATTATTGGCCAAATATACCACAGTTATATACTTGCTTAATCTCAAATAAAAATATAAATTCATTTGAAGATTCCTTCTTTTACATACTTTTGTAGTATACCAAGATCAGAACCTATTCAGATCTTATTTAGTCCTACAACATTACTGTGAATTTTAACAAGATATTCCTCATTTGTAAGTAGGGAGATTTATATATATATAAACACACATTTATATATATAATAATATATTCACTTTTTATCTTTCTGTTATATATCTGTTAATATATATACTTATAAATACACATTTATATATACAGATTAAATATGATTAATGTATGATCCATATTTTTCATTCATTTAATATTTTCCCAAGGTATACTAATACTATAATAAAGAAATAACAAATATGTTATAACATTTAACTATTTTCTGCACCTTATTACAGTTTCTATGACCTTTTTAAGAATGAAACATTGTGACACCTTGATGGCTCAGTTGGGCATCTGCTTTCCACTCAGTCATGATCCTAGGGTCCTGTGATAGAGCTCTGCATCGAGCCCTGCATTGGGTTCCCTGCTTGTCAGGGAGTCTGATTCTCCCTTTCTGTCTGCCTGCTGCTCCCCCTGATTGTTCTCTCTCTCTTTCTCCCTGTCAAAAAAATAAAGAAAATCTTTTTAAAAATGTAAGCTAAAGGTCATCTTTACTTAGAACTTTAGATGGAAAAATCCTAAATAAAATTCATGTAAACCATAATAAATATATTATCTAAATACTTTAGGGGGTCATAGTTTATTTGGATAATTTAAAGATGGTTCCATATATTAAAATATATTAGTATACCATTATATATATATAACATATATATATATTATATATATATATAACATCAACATTACATGTAGGAAAAATATCCAATAATTTCAGTATATGTTGAAACATTCAGTAGGTGTTAACATTCAGCCGATAGGATATTTTTAACGTATAATATCTAGGAATTAAGAAAAAAGACCTCTTAGGCATAGCTGAAATATATACTATTTAGTTTATCACACTTATGTGAAATAGGTCAATATATCTCAGATAAACAATTACAGCAGATCCTACTGATACCCTGCTAGTATCAGCTTGACCTTACCACATCAGTGTGTATCCACAGCAGCAGCAGCCTTGAGTGCAGGCATTGATAGAACTTAGTGTGTAAATACATGACCTCCTTCATTCTCTAATGGGATAGTTCTGAGGCATGTATTTCACATTGATTGCTAGGTTTTCTACAATAAGATTAATCCCCACTTGTCCACCTATTAACTTTCTCGATGAAGCACCTTCTATTGGATGCTTTTACTACCCTGTCTCACTTCCCCAGTTTGAAACTATGTTTTTTTTTCACCTCCCAAATAAACTATTTGATCTCATCCTTGTCTCAAGGTTAGCATTTCAGCTACTCAAACTAAGACCATCAACAAGCATATCAAACAGTGAAATGTTAGAGAAATTAGCAATTAAAATAGAATATGATTTAAGGATGCCTCCCAATACTCTTATGTAACATTATTTTTTTCTATTTTTGCCCAGTGCAATAATTCTTGACAGTAATTAAGGGTGCTTTATGTGATAAGGATGTAAATTTATTATTAATTCCACATAATTTGATTACTTTTACTACCTAATCCAAGAGAGTATATACTGTGAAGCCTGGAATAGGTAAGAGAATTTAGCAATATTGCTAGTTCATAATCATTATCATACTGAACACTTCTTTGTATATTAGGCACTATTTAAGCTTTTTAAATATTGATTAATTTAATTTTCATAACAATCTTGTATTACATACTTTTTACAGGGAAAAAAACATGAAGAGAAGCTAAATAATTTTCTTAAAGCCATATAGTTTGTAAGTAGAAGAGCTTAGATTTAAGTCTGGGAAGTTTAGCTCCAAGCTGGTATCTTTAAACACAAAGCTATATCATATATATACAAACAAGTAAAGTATCTCGCTGACAAGTGTAATGGAAAATCCCCTTCACAATAAAAGCAAAACCTATAACATACTTTTTGAAAGTATTAACAGAGGATGTATGGGGCCCATCTAAAGAAAATTCTCGCCTACTTACTATGACATAAAAATCATAGATTAATGAAAAGACACAATCCTGAATGAGAAAACTAAATGCTATATCCTGAGGGTATCAATTGCTCTAAATTAGTTTATAGATATAGTGAGCTCCCAGTCAAAATCTCAATGGGTTTGGTTAAATGACTTGGAAATTTTATCCTAAAGCAAATCTAGGAATGCAAATGAAAAACTAAAATATTTTTGAATTAGAAAAATGAATGAGGTCTTATTTCTATATTTTTTTATTAAACTAATAACATTTAAAATAATATGGTACTGGCATCAGAAAAGACAAATGTCTTTTGGCATTTTGAGTATCTGCCATCTGGAAGACACTGCTAAGTATAGGAGATACATCTAGAAAATGAAAAGCAGGAATGATCTATATTTTAATGGAGCTTGAGAGGAAAATGGAAGATACAATATGTTAAATGTCATAATAGGAGAAATATTACATTTTAAGAGAGCTTATGGAGGATACGTAACCCAGATTCAGAAAATGCCTTTTGGAAGAAGTCATTTTTATTCTGAGAGCTGAGTATGAATTGAAGCTATTCAGGTGAAGTTGTATTCTGGTGCTGATACAGCCTATCGGCAAATTACAGACAATTAAGAATTGCACATTTGAGAAAGCCTTAGCAAAAAGATTCCTAAGAAGGTGCCTCTTGAGATGCGAGAGAAAATTCAGGAGAGTGTATTGTATCAAAAACTAAAGGAAATGGGCACCTGGGTGGCTCAGTGGGTTAAGCTTCTGCCTGGGATGGAGCCCCATGTCCAGAGCCCTGCTCAGCAGGGACCCTGCTTCTCCCTCTCCCTCTGCCCCTCCCCCATATGTGTGCCTTATCTCTCTCTCTCTAATAAATAAATAAAATCTTAAAAAAGAAAATAAAACCAAAGGAAAAAAAATCAAAGAGAAAGTTGTTCACAAGCAGAAAATAATACTGAAAGTCAGAAGGCTAAGTGAAAAGTGTTTATTCGAAGCAATAAGGAGAACAGTAATGCCTTAGGAATAGTGTTTCCAGAAAAGTAATGGGGGTGGAAAAAGATTGCAGCAGCTGAGAACAGAAACTTGCTTAAGGATGTGAAGGTAAAGAATGCTGACTGTTTTCAAGGTTTTCTGTGAAAGGAAAGCAAAATGGCACTGGGGAGATCAACACAGCAACTTAAATCAAGAGACAGTTTTAAGGTGAGAGAGATTTGGGAAGGTGTAATGCTGGTGCAAAGAGTAGTAGAAAAGGGAAAGTGGGATACCTGGGAATAGCAAATTGAGACTGATCCAAGGCAAGATTGGAAGGTCCACAGTAAGATTGGGGAAATGAATTTTATACCTGAATGACAGTACTTCAAAGGAAGAAAAAAGAAAATATTAGGTAGGGGTGGGGAAGAAGTAGGGAATTTGGTGAATTATAGCAGAAAGTTGAGCAAATTCTTATTTTAATTCTGTTGTTAAATAAGAGATCACATTATCTGCCAAATAATCAAGGAAATGGAAGTTGGAGGAAACGAAGGGAATGTTATTTAACTAACTGCACTAGAGTATATTACTTTTCATTCTAGAACATCTCTTCTAAATTTAGCAAATTTGATACCCTAAAATATAAAATCTATTTTTTTTTTCTTTTTAGAGTGAGAGAGAGGGAGAGAGTGTGCGCAAAAGAGGTTGGAGGAGAGGCAAAGGGAGAGCAAGAATCCTAAGCAGGCTCTGTATTCAGCTGGGAGCCCTACACGGGCCTCCATCTCACAATCCTGAAATCATGACCTGAGCTAAAACTGAGAGGCAGACGCTCAACTGACTGAGCCACCCAGTTGCCCCCCAAATCTATTTCTATTTAGGGCTTATAATGCCATATTTTATAAGTTTGCAAATCATGCTGAGAGATTAAGTGTAGGATAATGGATTATACTTCAGGATTTTTTTCCCCCATGATATTTGTTTTCAGGACATGTAAACGTGTTCTGATAATGTACTATAGATTATTTCAAAAGTGGGGAAAGAAGCCCTGAAACAACAGCTGCTTGACACATTTTAACATCCATTGATCTTTCAAAAACTGTAACAAATGGCTTATCTTGAATGCACTTTGGGGAACAATGTGATATTTACAGTTAAAAGCATTACACATCCATATGTATAATTCATAAACTGAAAATTATTTAAAGCCCAGAAACCCACTGATTGATAGTTTTTGCTTGCAATTGCCATTACTTTGATGCTTCTAATGACTCTTTTTCTCTGCACAACCCTTTGCTGTCTTCTATTACATGAAGCTCCTCTAAATTAACATCAGATCTATTGGAACCTGATAGGGAAAAAAAAGATAGCTTGGTGGTCAAACTCTGAAAACCAGGGTTTGAATTCTTATCTTAATTCTGCAATATACTAGCTATGTAACTCAGGAAAGCTTTATATCTTTCTTATGCCTCCTTTTTCATCTAAAAATTGGACTAATAACCAAGTCTTACAGGATTGTTGTGAGGATTATAGGAAGTAATGCATGCAAGTACTAAATAGTAACCAATGTTAAAGCAAGAAGTTATTTCTCCTGTTTTTTATTAATTGAGTTATAATTTGGATTCAGCAAAATACATGAATCTTAAGTGTATACCTTGACAGATTTTACATGTGTACACATATGTAACAAATATCCAGATGAAGATCTATTATATTTCCATATGCAAAGAGAGTTCCTTTGTCTTCCTTCACCTTCCCCTGTTTTCCTGATATAACTACTCTGCTGATCCTATCACCATGATTTAATGTTTTCTGTTTTTGAATTTATATGACTGAAACCAAAAAGCGTGTACACCTTTGTGACTGTCTTTCTAAATTCAACATGAACTTTTTTAGATTTATCAGCTTAATATATATACTAGTAAGTTTGCTTTCTTCATTTAGTTGCATGGTATTCTAATATATGGTTATACTACATTTTAAAAATTCGGTTGTCTACCAATTGACATGAGGTGTTTTTTAAATTATATTTTTCTTAACCCATTATATGTATTCAATACTTAAATACTTTTCTTCACTCTAATACAAAATGTAGCTGGTCATTATTTTTTAAAAGGTGTAGAAAAATCACTTCGCCAGGGAAAATGATAAGGACTATAATTTTTGTTTGTTCTTTTACAAAGAAACCTATAACCAGGGTTTTTAGAAAATATCCTAAAAATAATACAACAGAAGCATAAGAAAACATGAAAGAATTTTAGAATTGTTTTGTTGTTTTTGAACCTCAGAGATGTGGGTGGTTCCAATATACCAAACAGAAAGCAAATCTTTACAGACAGTATTATAGTATGATTAAAAGAATTAACAACACTCTCTTCTTTATCTGTGATTTTACAACCCCAAGAAATGAATCACTGATTTTCTGAGCTCAGAATCTCCAAGGTCTTCTCTATTCTTAGGTATCATCACACAAGTACCAGCTACTGAGGATTCTGTAACACATGTAACCAAGAAAAAGACCACTGTCATGTTTTTCTCCCCATTTAACAATACCACAGCAAGATGTTTTTTGCCCATTTTTTTTCCTGTAAACTACAGTGATTTTAGCAGTAGCCACTACACTAATGCAGAAAACTTCAATATTCTTGATTATCTTGCTCATGCTGCTCTTCACCTTTAGGTTACAAAGATGATTGGCATCTAATTTTCTAAGTCCGTTGACTCCCTTAGTCGTATTCTCTCAAAAGGTGAAGCCACTTGTCAATCTACAAGCATCCTAAATGACTCTAAATTGTGTTCTGTAATGTCATAAGGGCAACGTGTTTGCTCTGTGAAATTACTAGTGACAGTTGATAGGGAAAGCAATGTGGTGAGATAATTAAAAATGCATCTGTGATCATATTATCAATAAAAATTAAAGAGGTCTGTCTCTGCTGACTCTTTCTGCTGTCATGTTCTATGCATGAATTCTTTCTAAGACAAAGAAACATTCATTGTGCTATAATGCTTTTAGAGGATAGTTCTAACTTGATATATTAGAAAGCATTTAGTCATACTGAGTGAATGCAGATTTTTTTTCCTTATCAGAGAAATACAGGCTGTAAAATAATTTTTTTAAGTGGAGAAGAAAAATCAACTTGTAAATAGACACTTGGCCAATTATTCTACTGACTTAAGCGATTAAAAAAAAGTGGGGTACAAATTTCAGAGGCATTTGACGGTTGAACTTCCTTGCAAAGTAGAAGAGTAACAAGTCTTTCAAGATAGCTGTGATATTGTTAGTTAAATCTCTTTAGGAAAATGTAGACAAAAGCCACATGCTATCCCAGGGAGCAGCCCTTATTTTATCTTTATAGTCTTAATGATTTTACATAGACACTTAACAATTTCTACTATGAACAAACATTACAAGAATTATAGATGGACAAATTATGCCCTGATTGGAGCTATTGCCATTTAATAATTTTAGCTAACGCCCTCAGAAAAAAAAACAATGGACAGTAAATACTTGAACTTTGGTCCTATTTGTACTTTTGTACCAGACTAAAGCTTTCTTACTTGTGGTGCTTCTTAAACGTTCCCTTTCCCTATTCCAAGCATTTGGACAAAGAAGGAGAAGACCATGCTGCAAATTCTCCAAAGGAGAACAGTCTCTGGGGAGCTGCTAGAGCCACATGCACATGTTGGGTGGGGGCTATTGTGGCACTAAGGAAGGGACCAAGGTTGGCAAGAATGAGAGCCTTTTGGGAGAACGGAAGTACTATGAAATAGCAACACATATGGAATTTTCATAAGATTTTGTATGTATCATGTACCTGGACACACTTATATAGTTGAGGAAAAACTGAGTGAAGCTTTAAATGACTATTTAAGCTGAGTAATTTCAAATACAAAACCTCTTTGAAACTGGGCTTCTAGGGTCATGGTTTCCTAAGCATTATTTTGGTCATACACTGCTAGTTTTTTGTTTGTTTTTTTATTCTTTAAATATTTAACTGTATGAAAATGTTGACCAAGGCATCTCTATTATGATGAAAGTGAGACATTGAATTATACCTGTGATTATTAAAGAGAACTTTATTGATGAATATTAGTTGTATCTATAATGATAATTGGGTTTCAGGAAACACAGGGAAAATTGGATTCAACTATGAAAAGTATGTTTCTAGATAACTGCAAGGACAGGGGCTGTCATGTTTCAGGTGTGGTTTCATCAGAGCTCAATGCCGGTGTTTCTGGTATTCCCGTGGCTCATCCCTCTCCTATTAACGAGGCGTAAAGTGGGGCAAGAATAGAGCTGAACACCAGGTCACATTAGGACTTGTGTGGATCCTAGACATTTTGCCTTCATGGAGCCTTTTCTCCATATACTCTAAAATTACATTTACAACTGAATTGTTATAACAATGAATATTAGGCTTGCTTATTATTAATTTATTATTATGTTCAATTTTTCTTCTGATTTTAGAAGAAATAAAATTAGAACACTATGTGTGCTTCTAAAATATACTGTAAGCCCTAAGCACTATGCTGCTAACATGGGCCTACCTACTGTCCTCCACATGTAAGTTAACCTTGCTGAACACGACAAGTACTTTTTGCTGTTTTTTCATATGATTTTCAAAATATCACTGTTTCTATCCATTCCATGGTGAGAAAACTGTGGATCAGCTACACTAATTAAATTGCTTGAAAACAAAAGAAAAAAAATTAAAAATTGCTTGAAAGCACAAGCAATGATGATTATGAGAGTTAAGAATTAAATCCAACTATGTTGACATTTGATACTTTCTAGTTTCCACTTGCCAAGTCCAATTTTTTTTCTTGGTAGTAATTATCTAAAATCTTTTATCTTCCTTACTGTCTACCACCCATCTTTCCCACTGTCCTTTCTACATTCCACACTTCACGATTTAAATGAATCCTGCCATCATCATCTTCATTATCATGGAAGTGTGTATTGAGTACACATTTGATATATACCAATTTATTACTCTTTAAAATAAAACCTGTCATGTTGACATTATTATACACTTATGGGAGGTAACAACGCTAAGGCCCAGAAAAAAAATAAAAACTCACCCAAGTTGACTCAGGTAGCAAGTAGTAGACTCAAAGAATGACATATGAAGGAAGTCTGCAGATACCATGAATAATCTTCCATTTTAACACTTAACAGTCTTGTCTTCTCTCAAGTGTTATATCACATACAGTCTTTGTACCACGTTTTAGCATTTTGGCATATGTTTTTTGTTTTTCTCTAATTATTGATGGATGTTAATCTTGTCTCCTCAATGAGACTACTAACATCTTGAAGACAGGTTGATCTTCTATGGCACGACACGAAATATACTAAAAACACACAGCATATATTTCCATGTATTATACAGAATGTCTTTCTTGAATAAAATATGTCACTACAGCTGGAGCAATGGCAGGAAATTATGAAAAGTAAAAGGAAGCACTGCAAATATCATGGCCTGGCATATTTCTAATATGCAATGAATCTTTTATTATGTTCTGAGATCTGAAAGAAAATTCTTTTAAACTTGAAAAAGAACTTATATTTCAAGTATACTTTCAGTTTTAATGGAGTGTATGTTTTCTTTTGAGAGAACAATTCTACCTTTTCTCCCTCATGAGCAACATCTCAAGCAGAAAAACTTAAGAGAGAAAATACACTTATTGTATTGTCAGCATAAGATTTAAGAAAGGTGTGAATACCACCAATCACTATCAACAGAATGATTCACATTTTATTCATGCACCCTTGGACTGATGGATTTAATCCCTGAAGCATATGAATGTCCTTACTCTCTCAGCATGCCCAGGAATAAATTCTGTAGGCAATATCTTCATGGCATTTTTGATAGCAAATTCTTTGGTAGGACAATTGATCCCAGATTCTTTTACCATCAAACTTTATCATTATTTTTGTTCATGGAAAGAGAAATAATTGTTTATAGCAGTCTATGGTATGACAGTCTTTTGGAGTAGTAGCCTGTCAGATTTACTGTCATTGCTTATATAGATCTATACCAAATATCTACTCAATATTGATAATTTGTCTAATCCTTCGATAGTCTTTATGAAATTTACATTATATTTACTTGTGTATAAAACTAAGTGCTGGGGCACCTGGGTGGCTCAGTCAATTAAGTTTTTGCTTTTGGGTCAGGTCAGGATCCCAGGTCCTAGGAATGAACCCTGCCCCCACCCCCACATTGCTTTGCAAAGAGTCTGCTTCTTCCTCTGCCCCTCCTTCTGCTCATGCTTGCTCATTCTCTATCACTCACAGTCTCCCAAATAAATAAATACAATCTTAAAAAAATTACAGTGCTTTCCAAATAATTTTTTATCTTTCTGAAGAGGTCAAATGAGGGAATTCAGGAATTTTATTTTCAACTTTGCCACTGATTCAATTACTTAAGGCTTTCAATCTATAAAACAAGAGCCATTACCATCTTTTGTTATCAATCAAATAATTTCTGTTCTTTGGAAGACCTGCATAATAATGTTTAATAGTGTTGGTTCACATTTGAATTATATGTAGACAGAGTGAGTTAACTAAATTTATTGGCACATTTTTACCACTTATAAAGTTCGCATGGCAATACTGCTTACCTCTTGATGGTGTCAGAGAATTAAAGAATATAATGTTTGTAAAAAGTTGAGTGCTTAATAACTGGTAACTATTATTTGGAAATGATTCTGAGTCAGTTTTCATAAAATCCACTAAAAACGAGAGTATTCTTTAAATTTGTTATCACTTTATTAACGGATTGAAATGTTTTGATTAGCTCTTCTGAAAATGGAGATAAAATGTGCTAGAAATGTTTCATGATACTAAATGTGTAAGGGATGTGTGTATGTGTGACAGTTATTTGTTTATCACCTCCTTTAAAGATTATTTTAGTATGATAAAAAATGAACAGTCCTCCCAAGAGGAGAAATGTTAAAAGAGATTGAGCAAAGAAACACTCCTAAAGAAGAAGGATAAGGAAAATATAGACCTAGGAACCATTGTGGGAATATTTTTCCTGACTCTAAAAAGGCACATCAAACTAGCCTGAGTATTTCTATCTCATGATGTAATTATCTTTCAAATTTTAGGTTGTATTCACTATGACAATCCAGGAGTTAAAAAATAATCATTCTCACAGTATGGAAAAGTGGATCAAAAATGAACTGCTTAAGCAAATACCAGACAGAATTTACCTGCACTTTTGGTGTACTTCTAGCAGATGCAAAATCCTGAGGATTATACTCAAGTATCATTTTTACTTAACAACAGCAACAAAAACAAAAACATGGGAACTATTTGGGTTTTCAAAAATCATTTTGAGGGATGCCTGGGTGGCTCAGCAGTTGTGTGTCTGCCTTTGGCTCAGGATGTGATTTTGGAGTACTGGGATGGAGTCCCACATCAGGCTTCCTGCATGGAGCTGCTTCTCCCTCTGCCTATCTCTGCCTCTCTCTCTCTCTCTCTCTCTCTCTCTCTCTCACTCTCTCTGCGTGTCTCTCATGATAAATAAATAAATGTTTAAAAAAATCTTTTTGAATATTTCAGAGCATCATGTTTTTGAAAAGATACTATTTAGTGCTTTACAAACAACATGTGTTGTCATTAACCCTTAAGAAATGGTTAACTATTTGGGTTGGAGAAAATAAGGATGGGGTAGGGAATTAACTGTCAGACTTGAATTTAAGGCAAGATCCATTGTTCACCAGCTGCATGACCTTGGACAATGTACATAGCCAGTCTGTCTCAGTTTCCCATTTTCAGAATGGAAGTTTGTTAGAAGAATTAGAAATAATGCATGCAAAGTACTTAGCACTATGCCTGACATATAACATGGACTTAATAAAGGATAAATGACATCGTTTTGGTTTTTACTATTGTTGTTATTAAGCTATTAACCTCTCAGAATGTCAGAATCCAAGATCTTAAAGGCGTTTCCAGAACTAAGGAGATGCTGTTCTTTTACTTATTTTCCTATTGCCTGGAGTCATTTAACCTTGATTAATCACTGGTGCCCTCTTTGCTACCAATGCAGTTAATCTATAGAGCCGATCTCATCAATATTAGAGAGGCCTGGACACAAAGGTCTTGATGGTCCAAGTTAAGTAGTTTACTCCTGCTGAAAACATCGCAGGTCTAAAGAATATTTATACATAATCCAAGAATGAATTCCAAAAATTTCTGAGACAATTGAAACAAATACAAACCTAAAATTTTAGGATGGTAAATTTTTCAGGTTGGTACAAATGTGGTACAATGGTAAATGTTATGTTTCCATTACTGTGTCATTAATTTTTGGACTAGCAATTATCAAATTTTTAGAAGTTATAAAAATCAATCCTTGCTATAATTTTTTAAAAACTATTATAGAAGAGGTGATGAAATCCAAATTGAGAATCACCAAAGACTAAGTAGCATCAGCCTACTTCTAATGTTTATTTCTGGTGCAATCTTTTGAAACAGATGTGTAATGAAAATGTGCAGTTCTAGTAGCATCCCTTCCACAGTCTTCATTAGATTCATCATATTCTTTGCTCTACATAATATGTGACCGAAATAATTGTGTTAATATTATTCTGAAAAATAAAGATATCTTTCAGCTTCTGATACATCATTACACAATGTTAGTGCTTTCACTTACTAATCATTGTCATACTTGTTTTGGGCCTCAGTCCCCTCAACTTTGAAATGAAGATAAAAACACCTGCCTTACATCATTGATAAAATAGTAAAGGGAATGGTGCATGAAAATGAACATTAGGAGATTTAAAAGCATAAACCCTGTTGCCTTCCAAGTGGGATAACCATACCTACTCTTTTTTTCCTGAGATAGGCTCTGTTTACTTTTATTGTCACAGTATATATTGTCACTCCTATTTTTACCCTCAAAAAGTGCTAGTGTGTAAGATAAATTATATATTGATTCTGCCTATGAGGGTCATGGGAATCCTCAGACAACTGAGAATCCCCGGACTGTCACCACTAACTTTGGCTGTGATTATTTACATTTGACTAACACTTTACTGAGGAATAATTTGGCTTAGTGGATAAAATGAAAACTGGAGTCCTGGGTTCAAATACTATGTCTTCCAATAATCCATATTCTTGAAATATTTACCAAATCACTCACATAAACACTGCAGGTAAACAATATCTTTCTTACATTGCCATTGCATGGTTAAGAGATAATGTTATAAGAAATGATAAAAATCAGTAGTTATAATTATTTTTTACATACATCTAATATAAAATGCCAAATTTTTGTCAGTAAAATGATTAATATGAACAGTTATACGAGGAAAAAAATCTGACAAACATCATAAACATGTGTTATATTCTAGAGGCTACATAGTAGAGATGAGGAAAACAAAGATAAATGTATTTTGCTCCTTACCATCAATGAGCTTCCTATCAGTGAGCTGACAGGACGAATGTGTAATTACAATGAGGTCTATTTAACTATCCCCTGCCCTCAGTTATTCTCTTATCATAGGACTTTATTCATTTTCTCCACAAAACTGATTATAGTTCTCCATTATCCTGTTTGTTGTTTACTTCATTGTACATTGTCATTCTTTCTCACACTACCTCTAGGAACAAGCTCCTGGCTCAACTTGTCCACATCATGTAATTCACAATTTGAAAAGACAAAATGAAACAGAGTGAATAAAAATATTTTCTTGATGGTCTTCCATTTTCTCAAGATTCAGTTAAAATATATATATATGGAATGAATTTATGTATCATGAGAAATGTGGAAATGGACAGATTAGGAGTTAACAGATCATTGGAAATACTATTCTGAGTGGTAGAAAATTTGGGGTAACCCTCTACCAGTTGTTTTATTGAAAGATGAAAGATTTAGATATTTCTAAGTTATTTTGTTATTCTAAATTTTAGTTCTAGTATGCATAAATTTTCCCTTTTAATATATTGGTAGGTATAGTATACCTTCAGTGAGACTACTTTCCTGTAATACACTGGAATTTCACAAACATTTCACTTCAAGAAATTGCTCTGCTTTAAAAAGTATAAAACCACCACTGTGCAGAGTAGCAGTATATGTGCAGCATTGGCCAATCTGTTTCTAGAGCAATATGTCTTCTTTCATCTTCTTCAGAGGAACTTGGAATGTGTGCTAAAATTTCAGATTCCTAAGTTTTATCCAAGACCTAGTAATCCCAAACCTCCATGGAACCTTAGAATAATAATTTTAAACAATGAAATATTCTAATAGCATTATTCTAATGAATATTCTAATGAAAGCAAACACTTGAGCATTATTTGTCCAGAACCTAACAAATCAAGGCTATCTACTGAGAAATGGAGGTACCATACCCACCATTTTGTGAGACTCTGAGCATATATCTAATACAGAGGTGGGTGAGACAGGGAGAGGGAGAGAAACATTGAGTCCTGATAACATTGGTTGATCCCTGAATCCAGTCATATGTGAATCTAGCACTATTCCAAGAGTTGTAAGTCAACAAAAATCTACCTTTGCTTGTTTTAAATAAGATTTCTGCCAATTGTAAATGTCTGCTAATGCAGACTTTTGGTCAATGTCTTTCACAGAAGTTGCTATTCCTACAGAGAGGTTTGCAAAAACAGCTAGGCTATACAGGTTGTTTATGATCATGTCCCCTTATTGATCAGTGACCTTCCGATATTTGTTTTGGATGATCAGTGTCCATTCTATATTGTTGTTTAAATATTTTGAGTGTCAATCCTAGTTAAATGCAAGTTTTGTTTTATTAAACCTATTGTTATTTTCTCTGGATATTAAGAAAGTAAAATAATAAATATAGTTTATTATGTAATGGTAATATCGGGGAAGTGTGTTAAGGAGATATTTTTTTAGTTAAGTTGATGAGATCACCTCTGAACTCTTTTAGAGTCTTAAAAACAAACAAAAACCTTCATGTTTAATCTGTATTGGCTGGTCTAGGTCTTAAAAGTGAGAGGATGGACAAAATGAGCTGAAAAAGCCACTTTCAGCTTAAAACTTCCAAGATTCTAAGCTGATGAGGAGTCTTTGAACTTAAAAAAACAAAACTCTAATAGAATAAGATGGAGTTGTTTTGCAGGAGTGTGTAAAATGATGTTTAGCACCTGCTTTACAGTGATAATTGGTCACAGCAAGCATTATTCAACTTTATGAATCATTATTGTAATTAACATGAAATGTACCAAATATTCTTTTTCCTAAAAGGCTGTGGAAACTTATGGAAAGCTTCTCACTGAGTGATGAACATTGGTTATCTCAAAAGTGTGAGATTGAAAGTGACTGGACGTTAACATAGAGATAGAATATCACCATTTTTATATGCCTATGTATTGTTTAACTTGAAAAGAGACATGTTCTTTTCTAATTAAAGTAATGAAGTAGGATAGAAAATTTAAATTAAAATCTAGGCATAGATCACCATCCTATGTCTGTCAGTATATCAGATAAGTGCATAAATTATGTGATACATAAATATGTCAGTACTCTGCATTTTATGAATGGAATTTTCTGGTAATTGTGATATGCTTATCATTTATAAGAAACATGATTTTTAGATGTAAAACGGTGATAAAAATATTGATAAAATATAAATCTCAAGACATACTTGTCCCTTTAAGGCATAAAATATGACAGCTTTAATGCTTAACACTAAAACTGTGACTGCCATAATATTCTGACTGAATCTTATTTTTGCATGAAATAAAATTTGTGAGTGTCTAAAGTGTTCTCAAATTAGACTAAAAGTTTGTTGTTTAAAAAATACAGTGCTTCAAACACATTGAGTTGTTCAAAATAGGTACATAGAAATAATACATTTCCTACAGTGAAATTTGAAAATCAGAATCTAATGAGATTAGAAAGCTTGGTCAGAAATATAAGGACATAATAAGGGCAATTGTAAAATATAGCAATTTTGACATTTCTTTTGTATTGTGGCTCTTCTATTTAAGCAATTTAATATTCACTTAAGGGAGTATTCATTTTTTTTCTCTGAAATGATGAGTATTGATTTAGGTAAATGTCAACAATTTGATTTATTATTAAAAATTGAGGTTTTATGATTCTAGCTGTCATCATTGAAATATGATTGGTTTGTGGAATGCTCCATGAGAAATTTTCCTTTTGTCATTGTCACTATTAGCCTATGAATAGCACAGGTAAAGGAAAGATCCAATTGTTTCATTTAGCCTTTATAATATAAATATCATAGGTATGCCCATATATATATGAGTATGTTGGCTGAGGTATATATTTGTATAATCGATTCATGAATTAAAACATATCCATGGCAATGGCATGTTACTTTTCAACTATGAAAGCAAGGAAGGATAAAAAATACAGACATGGAAGCACAAAGTGCTTAATGCTTTAAATGCTATATATTTATCAATCCTCCTGTTAGACTTCAAGACTTATATATTACAGCTTGATATTTCACATGGTAATAGGACAGCATCCATCTGAATTCTGGGCGCACAAAAAAGATCCAGATACTGTAGTCTAAACTCCTATCCCACCAATCATTTATGACAGAAGAATAACCTTTTCACATTAAATCTATATAGTTTGGTCATGCCTAATTGTAAACTTCCCCTCATGAACTATTTAGCTATTTGAGACAGCATGGCACCTTCACATAGATTCTAGTCCCTCGACACTCATGATGAATGAGACTTTCGTTGTATCTATTTCCAATTCCTATCTCCTGAATATCAACACAATCTATATGGCAATTTATTAGGGCAGTAGAGGATACAGCTATACCCCATGCTTCTTTTTTTAAAAAAAGATTTTATTTATCTATTCATGAGAGACACAGAGAGAGAGAGAGAGAGAGAGAGGCACAGACACAGGCAGAGGGAGAAGCAGGCTCTGTGCAGGGAGCCCAACGTGGGACTCAATCCCTGGTCTCCAGAATCACACCCTGGACTGAAGGCCCAGGTGCTAAACTGCTGAGACTCCCAGGCTGCCCTACCCCAGCTTCTTTTATTTGAATTGAAAATTCAGGTTAAAACAGTTTTGCTCTAGTTAAAATGGAGCCAAATATTTGGAAAAGAGGATAGCTTTCTTCAGTCAAAATAAGTATCTTCTTTTCCACTGCATGAATAATGTTTGAAAAAATTCCTTTCAATTCTATCATTTTACTGAAACAAATTCTATTTTAGTATCTGTAATTAATAAATGCTTTAAATTTTATTTAACACTTTTAAAGAACTTAAGTTTTGTGCCATGAAACTAAGCGGACATATGCCACCACTAAATTGATTTTCATTATATCCGAAGAACCTAACCAAGTCAATATACATATAACAAAACATATCAAGAAGAGATATTCTTCCTTTCAGCAGCTTGGACTGTGATTCAACCATGCAAAAATCTTAAAAAGGAAACTTAAGTAAGTTAACACCAACCTCCTATTTTTCTCTACTGTGCGTCAACTTGATATTTATTGGAATAGAACTTTTTTCAAACTAGTTACCAGCAATCCAAAGACCTTTACCTCTATTATCAATGAACCATTTTTTTCCAGTGTACACTATCATTTGGAATAGGAAATGAGACTTCTAAGTACACATACATTTTTGAAAATGATTTCAGAAAAAAAGCCAACATTGTTGCAGAAAATAATTTGGAGAACTTATCCAAACTTAACTTTATATATATTTTCCAAGGCTGGTAATGTTTGATAGTAAAATTGGATAATTAAAGAAAATAAAAGGAATAAGCCAATCTCTCTTAAGAACCTATATATGGGTTTTAATTTAAAAATTGCCCTATATATCAATACATTTTAAATATATCAATACAATTTAAGATGAATAGTTACCAAATGGTTTTACAGAAAGTTAAGCAGTTCAATCTAGAAAATCTATAGTGTAAGTAACCACACAAAATAATAATAAAAAATTGTATATTGTTTTCTAAATGTAGAAAAGTCAATACCTACTGAAGATTTTTTTAGACTTAAACTATTAGGAATTTAAAATAAAAGAATTATTTGATAAAATAAAGGTCATCTACTGAAATTTACAGGGAACATTAAACTTGTTTATGAATGATAAGTAATATTGTCAATTCTGTTCAACATCTATGGTAAAATGTCAGCGAAAGCAAAAAGGCAAAAGAACTATGAAGTATTAGGTTTTGCAAATAAAATCAAACAAAACAAAACTGTTATCTGTAGTTGAAGTGATTACCCACATAAAAATCCAGGAAAGAATGGTGGACGCAAGATCAACATATGATATTCAGCAGCATTATTTTATATCAGCAACAACCAATTGGAAATTCGATGGGAAAAGTGTACTGAGAAATATATTTAACAAAGTTATGTGACACCATTATGAAAAAAATCAAAATGTTATTAAAAGATACAAAAAATTTCCTAAGGTATGAATTCAGTGATATGAAAAAAGAAGACTGAGGAGAAGTATGAATTCAATTCTTCCACCAAGCTAATTGACAAAGTTTATGCAATTCCTATTGAATTGCAGCAGGAATTTTTTTAAAGCACTTGGCAGTGTTATAAAGTCCTAAACTTTACATGCAAGAAGAAAACTGTAGATTAGCAAAGACCATTTTGAAGATAAAAAAGAAAGAGGAAATAGAGAAGATGCATCATATGTTGTAGTGATTAAAATTGGTGATCTGGGCAGCCTGGGTGGCTCAGCAGTTTAGGCTGCCTTCAGCCCAGGGTGTGGTCCTGGAGACAGGGGATGGAGTCTCATGTTAGGCTCCCTGCATGGAGCCTGCTTCTCCCTCCACCTGTGTCTCTGCCTCTCTCTCTCTGTCTCTCATGAATAAATAAGTTAATCTTAAAAAAAAAAATGGTGAGCTGTTTGACACAAATAGACAAATAGAGGAAAAAACAGAAAATAAAGACTTGAGTACTGTTTAAAACAAAAATAGCATTCTAAACAAGGAGGAAAAAGGGAAAACTATTGAATAAACTGTGTATTTACTAATAGAGAAGATTCCTACCCCTTACTACATGTATTTCTTAAAGAGGTAAAATGGACAGGGTTTGGTCACGTGTCAAAAATAAGTATGAAACCCAGGTTCCTGTTTTGAATACATTTTCTTAATTAAGTGAAAATAACTCATCCATTATAATCTTTGGTTCAATTAGATTATGTGAATTTTCTAATACACCCCAAGTTTTGTTCTTTACATTGATTTGTACTCTGCAATTTCACTACGGATGAATGTTATTGAATGTGTGAGATATATAATCAATATCAGTAATTTTATTTGGAGCCCTGACTTGGGAAGAAGAGCAGCTAGGTTTTATGTCTTAGTGTAACCTATACACATGGTGTAGAATTTAATAATGTTGTGAAGACTTTGGGAAAAAGTGTGATTTGTAGTCACTGTAGCTGGTTTTTATTGCACTGGTTGCAGTCTATTCGGAGCTCTGGAAGAAAGTCACCAAAATCCAGTGTTTTGCCAACACAACACTCCCTACTAATAATTCTGCCTTGACTCCGATAGAAGGAAATTCCCTCTGGAATCTTTCAGTGTAGTTATTATTAAGAAATGACAGCTTGTAAAGACTTTCATCAAGCAAAATCTCACTGAACCAAATGTTTGTTCTTTTTTTTAGAACCAGAATCTACTGGGGCTTGAGTATAGATGAGGGCAAAGATTAGACGATGAGAAAATACTGAGGAATTAGGACTATGAAATTGTATTCAAAACTCTCCTATAGGGAATAGGAAGCTTCTTTGTCTTTCATGTGTTTGGAATCCAGTGTGCGTCATTCTGTATAGATACTTTAATTTTTTATTGCTCTTACTCATTTACATGTTACTGATAAGTATGGTTATATTGTACTTAACTAATGGCCTCACCTGACTCAATCAGTGTGCCGTTTTCTTTTTTGGTTTTTATCCTTATGAAACTTCATGCTGCTTATGTCCAAGAAGGGTTTATTATCTGCTTGAGGAAGTTCACTGTGCATTTTTTACATCTTAAAAATAAAGTATATGTTGTTTTTCTTACTGTGAAATTTGGAGGTTCTAAGAGTTGCACTTTTTGTAAGTTATTTAGCTGTTGCTTTATTGAAAAATGGATTGTGTCCTTTAATACTAAAAAGGATTTCAGCTGACATCCTGATAATCACTTGGTACAGTTCTGCAGCTTGTTAAACTATATAGTTATATGTTAGCATCTAAGTCATACAGAGTATAGGGCAAACTACAGAAAGGCATAAATGGAGAGAAGCCAAAGCTTAGTCATTTGGGGCAGGTCTATCTGTAGCCATTGATGTTTGTCAACATTATAGAAAGCATTATTAAAACTAACCAAGATGCAATCATCTCACCAGAAGCTTCAATTTAATCTGTGCTTTATGTCCTGCCCTAAACTATGTAAAATAAGTACATGATGTTTAAAGTCACAACTGCTCTAGATGCTAGCAGTGGACATGCTCAGTTAGCATACCACAAGACAAGCCCAAGGAAGTCAGGAGCATAGGTCACTTTTGGCTGCACTCTTACAGACTGGATAATAAAGAACACATAAAACATGGAAAAATAATCATGGTGAAAGATACTAGTTGTTAAAACTCTGTTTGCTACATATGGGTTTTATATTTGGCTGGTTAATGTGATTCCTAAGGTGAGAATCAACTAACAGATGGAATTTGAAAGATTCTCCAAAGTTAAGGTGATTAGACTTAAGAGCTGGAAAAAGCAGGAACAACATGAAAACTTTCATTAATTCAAGTAATAAGACATGCTGATGCATGTATCTCTTGCTATGTTAGACTTCAGGTAACTCATGCAAAAGACATTTTTAAACACTAAGAAATACATATGTAATCACAAAGGGCTGAATATTAGGGAAAATTTAGCTTTGTTCCAATACTTCAATTGCTTAAAATTGAAAAGAAAGGAAAGTAAGTATAAAAAATAGGTAAAAATAAGTAGTAAGAGGATTAGTCACAATATTTTTTTCACAATTTTTCCTTTTTACTGTACCTTCTTTTGATTATAAATTTTCAATCTTCTCTCAGAAATTAGAAGAAGTCGATGATAAGAAAGAGACTACAAATCCCATTAGTGCAAATTCTGTTTTTTTTTTTTTAGGGGCTTTTTGGTCTCTTTTGTCTGACTCCCCACCTCCAACACACACATACAAACATGCACACATGTACCCATGCACTCTTTTTCTAGGGAAAAGAGAAAAAAGCACAGGGAAAAGTATGGACTTTGTAAATGTAGCCTGTTTGCTGTTTTGTTGTGGTCCTTGCTTGTCTCTCTAACTTTAAATTTCAAGGATTCTGTGATTCCAGCTACCTGATTCTCAAAGAAAATTTCCAAAGAAATGTTGCTATAATCCTTAATCCTTCATCCTAATCACCTCACAGTTGGAATACCCAAGGCAGGAAGTTGAATTAATATCAGTGTCTGTGGCATAATCTGAAGGGGCCACAGAGGCTTCCATTCCCATTTAATATCTTGGGAACTTGATGCCAGAAACTCTTACTTATTTTTTTGTAATCAGTTCCTTAAAGCATAGTATTTCTGAAAGTCATGTTTAAATCCCCTAAACAGCACAAAAGATAACAAAGAAAATTGATACAACCAGTCTTTCCTAGTTGCTGGGCTGACAGGAAGAGGGGGTGGAGGAAAGAGAAGATGTCTCTAAATGTTTAGAATTCACAGGTCCCAGGAAAGCAACTAAATTTCCATCTGTGTTTGTTATCTGCTGTGTCACTTGCTAAACTCCTAATGTATGTGGAGTGTCAATCCTAGTAGGCTTTTAGAGTCACAAATCTATTTTTCTTGAGAAGCTGAAAAAATACTTCATTTAGGAAGATGGGAAGAAAAGAGGAAAAGAAAGAGCCTAAGCATATGAGGGATGGATTGATAAACAGACAGTTAACTAGCAGAAAAGTGCCCTGAAAGAGTGATGTGCATAGTTTTATTGTTGAGTTATTTTGTATCTACTTTTGATTAAATCAACACCTTTGGAAAAAATCCTGACTTAATTTATCTGTATTTTTCAATCTAAAATAATTATAAATGCATACTAGTGGTTTTAAATATATAACTTTATAACGATGACTACTGGTGAACTATTTATTGCGTTTTGGCAAAATCTTTTAGTTACAAACACATAAATAAAAATACATAAAACTATGACAAATGAGGACTATTATTTCACATTTCATATGTTTTTTTCCTTGGAAGCATACTTCATTGGCAGAAATTACTAACATTCTGGAGCTCTAATTCTAAACTCTTTTTTTTTTCCTCTTTAAAATCCTAAAAGATAAAAATAAAATAAAATAAAATAAAATAAAATCCTAAAAGATGTCGAAAGGTGGAATTATAGAAGATATTTAGAAGTCCTTTATAGTTCTAATATTGAGAGTCTACTCACTCATTCGTTTTAGTTCAGCAGATAATTATTGTGAGTCTGCTATTCACAGATTACTGTGATACATATTTGATAATAAACAAAATAAGGATGGTATAGTTCAGTGGGACAGACTATAGAGAAGTAAACAATTTAGTAAATTGTAATAAATGCAATGATGGATTAAGATAAAATAATTGGATTAAAAGCTATTTCTGGAAAGAGGAATAAGGTGAGAGTTCTAATTTTATATGATTGCCAAAAAGGCTGAGAAAATAATATTTAAACTAAGACCTGAAGGATAAGAAGTCAACCAGAGAAACCAGAGACCAACTTGGAGAAAAGCCCCAGGTTCCTTAATGTAACTTTGTTAAAGTAACATTTGTTAAGTAGAGCATGGATTTGTTGGATGTGAGCCAATGTTCAACCAAAGATCATAAGGGAAAGTGACATAGAGTTCATCATTAACAGATTCTGCAAGAGGTACACTGCACACCTGGGAGGGCCACACTGGGAAATCCAGAAAAAATGCAGGCAGAAAGAGAGGAAGAACCTTTTAATAGGGCCCTTTGTGAGAGTATTTCGGTATTCTGAGATAAAGTCAGATTGGTCCATTCAAACTAGAAAGAATAAAGGGATGATGAAGGCTAGCCAGCGATAGGGTGGCCTTCCCAAGTAGAGACCCATGAAGGGTAGGAATGGCTTGTTGGTGCTAAATTATAAGCATATGTGTTAGAGGTCTAGCTCAGGACTGAATTACAAGTAGAAGAACAAATTTGTTCTTAGAAGAACAAATCTCAGCTCCATCAAATTATCAGAGATGCACCTTGCAAAGGAGTCCAAGGTATCTGCGGTCTTTATAAGGACCCATCCATAATGTATATAACTTCTGGGCACAGTGATGGCTTAATTGCAGGTACATCTTGTGAGTGGTAGTTTTACAATCTGGAGTTGGTACCCATTAAGACTGTAATAGGATCATTATAGCATAAATAGATGGGCCTGATTTGGTTACACAAGGAGGGCTATTTTCCCGGGGATATAATTTGAGACATGGTTTAAAAGAAAGGGACTCATTTAAAGAATGGCTTCTACTAGCATCATTAAGTATAGATGGATGTGAGTTCTAAGTCAGATCCATGCCCTGAGGCATGCCGGCTGAAGCCCTTTTAACTGGGCCTCCCCGCAGCCAGCACTCAATCATCCTATGGTGAAATTGCACATCTGGCTAATTTTGTTTTAGCACTTCTGGGACAGGTTAGACCTGAGGGGTCTACTAGCAACCCTATTATCCAGGCTGTACACAATAAGAGCAATAGCCACACACACACACACACACACACACACACACACACACACACACACAAGAGAAAACATTTGCATTTGACTAGTTTACTGGACTCCTTAGAAGTAAACAATCTGGGTGACCAAAGGTATTGCTCTGGGACAATTGGTCCTTTAATCTCTTTGCCATGGGTGTGGAAGAAGCTTGGACTGCAATGCCTGATTCTGACCTCTAGGTTCCAGGATTCCTTTGTCATTCTCATTTCCTAATATGACTGGTATCCATTAGGCAGTAAGTGTCTTTACTTCTTTGTGAGATCCACACAATTCCAGTAGTGGATCTTGGAGCTATAATTTTAATCTCACAAGCCCCCCTCCCTGCCAGGGTGGGATATGTGTGACATTTCTCAGGTACTTCTGGCTGCCATAAAGCTAAGGAAAGTAAAAACAAATAGTTAACTTATAGAGATCACAGCCCTGCAAGACACAGATCTCCCTCAGTTTACAAATGTCTTAGTAATTTACAAAAACAAAGCATTTTTATCAATAACCTAGGTTCCAGAAAGAGATGTAGATGCAATTAAATGTCCTTATAACCTGCAGCCCATTGACAGACACTTGAGACAGGCAGAATTACCCAACTATCTTAATGTTAATACCTTGTTTGAAGGAAAAACCACCTTAATTTGACAATGGCAAGGCCTCCAGTATCTTATAGTTCCTCTTTAGCATATGAAAGTTCTTTTGAATATCCCCCTTTTCCTTACCTCCCCCAACTCCCAATTATATAATCAGCCATCCCTCATCCCCAGTGGGCTCTTTCTGCCCATGGGTCCTGTCACTGTGAGTTAATAAAACCACTATTTTGCACTAAAGATGCTCAAGAATTCTTTCTTGGTCATTGGCGCTGGGCCTCACCCCAGCAAACCTCACCTATAGTCCAAAACTACATCAATAAGACAAAGCTGGTGGCCTTTAGCTTCACCTTTATTACTGGGCCCATAGATACTGCCAATAAAATCTGTATAATTGTGATTTGATAGGAGCAGTTTGGTAGGAGGTTGTCCCCTTGGGCTCTATCATATATGAGGGTCATATTTGCACACTTCTGTATTTTTTAGTTTTGACATCCAACCCTCACCCTAGGTCTCCATCTTTGATCTGGGACAATTCGTAAACTAGAGGATATGGTTAACTTCAATGAAGCTGCACAACTCTAGAAATAACATACACATTTGCAGTTTACAGAAGTTTTGAGATATATATGTATGGGTATTTTTGTAGACCAGAGCTCGAGCTCTCACTACGTTCTCAGATGGTTCAAATACCATTAAATGGGTAAGAGTACTTTTCATACCAAGTTCTTTCGCCTTCTATTTTTACCTCACAAGTTCGTTCATTTCCTTATTTCTCATTTTCTTTATTCTGACTCCATTAATACTTATCCATAGGCTACTTGATTTGAGACAGGTTGATTTTGCTACAGTAATTTAAAAGTCATATTTTGCCAATACGGAATACAACCAATTTCTTTATACCTGGAATATTTTAGGATTTTTTTGAACATTTTGTAATTTTTCTTCTGCAACATAATATTTTCCAGTTTCTCATACAGTGTGAAATAAGCTTATGTGAATTTGATGTGTAAACTTAGTCTAAAAATACAATCTTATATCAGAATCATTTACATTTTTTGAGTAAACATTTATGTGGCACTAGACTGGATTTATAGTTGACAGTTTAATCCTTAAAATACAGAAGCACCTTTGTTTTCTTTATTAAAATGAATGTAGGGAAAATAACTTTTCCTATTTTGTATGTATTTGATCATTCACCATTTACTAAAAACTCATTTTATTACATACTTTGTTTACATTCTTTTATTACATACTTTGTTTATGAATCATCATTAGATGTTAACTTAAAAGAACTGACATATTCTGAAGACCTTACACAGATTGTTTGTAATGTATGTTTTTCAAAATTTTAAATGATTCTGGCCAGATCCATCAAATTCTTTGAAAGCACGATTGTCTCCCATATTTTGTAGATTAAGCATCATATTTAATCACGATATGATGCACTGCTTACTTATCTATGAAATAGTCTTCCTTCAAAATTCATATTACAATGAGTTTTAAATATATATTATTCTGGAAACACTACCAATAATAATAGTAAGAATATAATTTATAGTAACAGTGGCCTGCTCTGTTTATCTCTGGGAAAAAGTCCCCTGGGATGGGATGGAGGGGAATGTCTTAATCTTAATCTTAATCTTAATCTTAATCTTAATCTTAATCTTTATTTTAGGAATGACCTAATTTCTCTTAGTCACAATTTTTCCCCTGTATTTGAGTGAAAATAGTTAAAAGTATATACCTGGAAAACAGATATGTAGGAAATCCAAAATGGTTACTAACTAGAATTAGATATATATGTTGTACAAAAGACAGTTTGTATAAGAACAAATCTCTAAAATTCACATCATAGTGGAATCTTTCCCAGAAAGAGAAAACAAAAATGGAACCCCACAAAATTTACCACAGAGCAGGAAGTAGATTGTGTCTGAAGTGTGTATGCAAATTCCTTGGTTGTTTTGATGTTCAGAATGTTTAATTTTCCATCCTTGAAGTATGAAGACAGAATTATATATTTTTGTCAATATTAAATTTTTGGGTCAATTCTAATTACCGAGTCAAATAGAAATTACAATGCATCAAAGAAAGCACTTGGATAACATGCTTTCTGATTCTTAGAGCTGAGTTTAGAGAACAGACTAATATAATTTATATGGTCTCTTTTGAGGTAAAAGCTTACATGTGATGCACAATTTTAAATTTATTGGTTTATAAAAAAATCTTGCATTGATCTTACACATTAATTCATATTTATATATCCTACCTCCAAAATGGAATTCATAAGCCTACTGCAGTTATTAGTTACAGATCCTAGAAAATGGTTCATTGACTTTACACAATGTGTGACTGGAAATGTTTTTGTTAATTATTTGTTTTTAATTATTTTTTCATCATAATGTACTCTTTAATTCCCAATATCTATTTCACCCATCCCCCATCCATCTCCCCTGTGGTAACCATCAGTTTGTTCTCTATGGTTAAAAATCTATTTCTTATTTTTTTCTCTTTCTCTTTTTTTCTAGTTGCTCATTTATTTCTTAAAATTCCACATAAATGATATCATATGGTGTTTGCCTTTCCCTGATTGACTTACTTGACTTAGCATTATATTCCCTATCTATATCCATGTTGTTGCAAATGGCAAGATTTCATTCTTTTATGGCTGAACTGTATTCCATTATGTATATATACCACATCTTCTTTATCCATTCATCTATGGATGGACATGGGCTGCTTCCATAGTTTGGCTATTACAGCCCTGCAATCAGCATAAAGGTGCATGTATATCTTTGATTTAGTGTTTTTGCATTTTGGGTAATCACACTACTGGGTCCTAGGGCAGTTCTATTTTTTATTTTTTTATGGAACCTCCATACTGTTTTCCACAGTGGCTGCACCAATTTGCATTCCCACCAACAGTATAGGAGGCTTCCTTTTTCTCCACATCATCCCCAACACTGTTGTTTCTGTGTCTTTGATTTTAGCCATTCTGATGGGTCTGAGGTAATATCTCATTGTACTTGTGACTTGCATTTCCCTGATGATAAGAGATGTTGAGTATCTTTTCATGTGTCTGTTGACCATCTGTATGTCTTCTTTGGAAAATAGTCTGTTCATTTCTTCTTCCCATTTTTAGATTGGATTATTTGTTAATTGAGTGTTGAATCATATCTGTTCTTTATGTATTTTGGATATTAACTTTTTATGGCCATGTGATTTGCAAATATCTTCTCTCCTTCAGTAAATTGCCTTTTAGTCTTGTTGATTGTTTCCTTTGCTGTGTAGGAGCTTTTTGTTTTGATATAATCCCAAAATTTTAGTTTTGCTTTTTGTTCTCTTGCCTCAAGAGACATATCTAGAAAATTGCTGCTATAGCTGATGTCAGAGACATTACTTCTAGGATTCTTATGGCTTCAGGTTTCACATTTAGGTTTTTAATCCATTTTGAGTTTGTTTTGTATGTAGTGAAAGAAAGTGGTCCAGTTTCATTCTTTTTTGAAGAGACATTATATATTCATTTCTCTTTTGTCAAAGATTAATTGACCATCTAATCATGGGTTCATTTCTGGATTTTCTGTTATATTCCATTGATTTATGTATCTTTTTTGTTGCAGTACCAAGCTGTCTTAATTACTACTGCTTTGTAATATGACTTTGAATCTAGAATTGTGACAACTCCAGTTTTGTTTTTCTTTTTTAAGATTGTTTTGGCTACTTGAAGTCCATTATGATTCCATACTGATTTTAAGATATTTTGTTGTAGTTCTGTGAAAGATGCTGTTGGTATTTTGATAGAGATTGCTTTGGTTAGTATAGAAATTTTTAACAATATTCGTTCTTCCAACCCATGAACATAGAATGTCTTTCTTTTTCTTTGCATGCCTTGTGGTGTTTTATAGTTTTCAGAGTACAGGTCTTTCACCTCTTTGGTTAAGTTTGTTCCTAGGCATTTTAATGATTTTGATGCAATTTTAAATGGGATTGTTTTCTTAATTTTACATTTTGCTGCTTCATTAGCAGTGTATAGGAATGCAACAGATTTCTGTACATTAATTTTATATCCTATGACCTTACTGAATTCATTTATCAGTCTACTAGTTTCTTGGTAGGGACTTTAGGGTGTTCTACATATAGCATCAGGTCATCTGCAGATAATGAGAGTTTTACTTCATCCTTACCAATTTGGATGCCTTTTATTTCTTTATGTTGTGTAATTTCTGTAGCTAGAAATTCCAGTACTATGTTGAATACAAGTGCTGAGAGTGAATATCTTTATCTTGTTCCTGATCTTAGGGTAAAACTCTTAGTTTTTCTCCATGGAGTATGAAGTTGGCTGTGGGTTTTTCATATAGGGCCTTTATTGTGTTGTAGCATGTTCTTTCTAGACCTACTTTGCAGAGGGTTTTTTTTTTTTTCATAAATGGGTGTTGTACTTTGTTAAAAACTTTTTTCTTCATATATTGAAATGATCATATAGTGTTTTTCCTTTCTCCTGTTGGTGTGATGTATCACATTGATTGTTTTGCAAATACTGAACCACTCTTGCTTCACAGGAATAAATCTCACCTGATTGTAGTATATGATTTTAAATGTATTATCAGATTCTCTTTACTAATACTTTGTAGAGAATTTTTTCATCGATATTCATGAAAGATATTGGCCTGTAGTTCTCTTCTTTTGTGGTATCTTGTCTGTTTTTGTTATCAGGGTATTACTGGCCTCCTAGAATAAATTAGGAAGTTTTTCTTCCTCTTCTATTTTTTTGAATATTTTGAGAAGGATAGGCATTAATTCTACTTCAAATGTTTGGTAGAACTTGTAGGTGAAGTCATCTGGTCCTGGACTTTTGGGTTTTTTGTGAGGGGAGATTGTGGTTACTGATTCAGTATAATTGCTGATATTTGGTCAGTTCAAATTTTCTATTTTTACTTTAGTTGTGGCATATGTTTCTAGGAATTTATCTGTTTCTTTTGTCTAATTTGTTGGGATATAGGTTTTCATAATATTCTGTTACAAGCGTATTTCTGTGATGTTGGTTGTCATTTCTCTTCTTTCATTAGTGATTTTGTTTATTTGAATTCTCTATCTGTCTCTCTTTTTATCGAGTCTTTGTAGAGGTTTATCAATTTTGTTGATCTTTTCAAAGAATCAGCTTCTGGTTGCATTAATCTGTTCTATTATTTTTATTTGTTTGTTTTGTTTCTGTATCACTTATTTCTACTCATCCCTATTATTTCTTTTCTCCTGCTGGATTGGAGTTTTGTTGGTTATTCTTTGCCTAGCTCCTTTAGGTTTAAGATTAGATTGTTTATTTGAGATTTTTCTTGCTTCTTGAGGTAGGACTGTGTTGCTATAAACTTCCCTCTTGGAACTGTGTTTGTGCATCCAAGAGATTTTGGACTATTTTGTTTTCATTTCCATTTGTTTCCCTGTAATTTTTTATTTCTTTTTTGATTTCTTAATTGACCAAGTTGTTGTTTAGTAGCATGTTATTTAACCTCCATGTATTTGAGGTCTTTCCAGAATATTTTTTGTGGATAACTTAGTTTCATAGACTTGCAATCAGAAGAGATGTATTATATGATTTTGACATTTTTGAATTTGTTGAGACTTATTTTGTGACCTTATATGTGATCTGTTTTGGCGAATGTTCCATGTGCATTTGAAAAGAATATGTAGTCTGCTGTTTTAGGATAGAATGTTCTGAATGTGTCTGTTAAATCCATCTGCCAGCGTGTCATTCAAAGCCACTGTTTCCTTGTTGATTTTGTTTGCATGATCTATTCATTTAAGTAAGTGGTATGTTAAAATACTATTCTTGTATTACTATCTATTATTTCCTTTATGTTTATTGTTAACTGTTCTATGTATTTGGGTGCTTCCATGAAACATTCATAAATATTTAAAATTATAATATTCTCCTCTCAGATTATCTTTTTTATTATTATATAATGTCTTTTCTAATCTCTTGCTATTATTTGTTTTAAATATTATTTTCCCAATGTAAATATGACAATGTCATTCTGAAAGTTTTCCAAATTTGTCATGCCAGAATTACAGTAGCTCTGTGATATATCATAGTGTTTTGTTCCTCAGTACTCCTTACTTAAGTAAGGATTCTTGATTCTTCCCTCCTTTTTTCTTCCTTTCTTCTTTTGAAAATATTATATGTTGCTAAAGAGCTAAAGGTCTGGAATAAAACTTCAGAAGCTCAAATTCTAACCTCCAAATTTAGCAGATATGTGACTTTCGGCAAGTTACTTAACTTTTATTCCTCGTTAACCTCATCTATAAAGTGTAAATATCAATTTTATCTGCCATGTAGCATTTTAATAGAATTACATGACTGGAAGAGAGATTATAAGACATAAAACAGGTGCTTAGTACAGGTGTAGCTGGCACACAGTAAGCACACAATAAATGTTAGCTACTATATTCCTTATTAAAGTTGGGAGGTGAGAGAGACCTAATGTGATGTCACAGAAGCATTCACACATATAAGTAGTATATTTCTAACTCTACATTTTTTCTTTCATTTAGTTTGGCTTTATTTTACTTTATTTTATTTTTTTGGGAAAATAGGTGAGAACAGAGGAGCTACAAGTAAAAGGAGACAGGAAAAGATTGGCCTTCTAGCCCTCTATTACTTACAAGTTTGTTGGGAATAATTTAATTTTAAGTAATTCTTATGTTTTTTTCAATTTTTATTCCTAATTACTCTTTTGAAGCATGCAGACTTAAAAAATGTTAACAAAAACAAACATCTATTCTCACAATAAAAATAAAATTTTAAACACTTTGAAAACAATATTTGAAAGAATCAGTATTGTTAAAATGTCTACTATCCAAGGCAATCTACAGACCTAATGCCATTTTTCCGGTGAAAATGCATTTTTCACTGAACTAGACCAAATAATTTTAATTTTTTGTAACTATAAAAGATCCCAAATAGCTAAAGCAATCCTGAAAGAGAAGAACAAAGGTGGAGGTATCCCAATCCCATATCTCAAGATATACTACAAAGCTATAGTAATCAAAACAGTATGGTATTGGCACAAAAACAGACGTTTGATCAATGGATTGGGATAGAGTTCAGAAATAAATCCATACTTTTAATGGGCAATTAATCTACAACAAAAGTCAAGCATATGCAATGGGGAAAAATGTCTCCTTAACCATCAGTATTGGGAAAACTGGACAGCTACATGCAAAGAAAAAAAAAATGAAACTGGACCACTTACTTAAACTATACACACACAAAAAAATCAGAATTAATTAAAAACCTAAATGTGAGACCTGAAGCCATAAAAATCATAGAAGAAAGCACAGGTAGCAATTTCTCTAACAGTGGCTATAGTAACATTTTTCTCTATGTGTCTCCTAAGGCAAGGGGACTAAAAGCAAAAATGAAATTTGGGGCTACATTAAAATAAATAGCTAAAGGAAACAATCAACAAAACTAAAAGGCAACCTAGTGAAGGGGAAAAGATATTTGTAAATGACGTAGCCAATAAACGGTTAGTATCCAAAATATATAAAGAACTGGTACAACTCAACACCAAAAACAAACAAACAAACAAAACCCCCACATAATCTGATTTTAAAATGGGCAGAGGACCTAAAGAGACATTTTTCCAAAGAAGACATAAAGATCACCAATAAACACATGAAAAGGTGGTCAACATCTCTAATTATCAGGGAAATGCATATTAAAACGCCAAGAAGATATCACTGTACACCTGTCAAAATGGCTAAAATCAAAAACATAAGAAACAAGTGTTTGTGAGGATGTGGAGAAAAAGGGACCTTTGTGCACAGTTGATGTGGATGCAAATTGGTATAGCAACTATGATAAACAGTATGGAGGCTTCTCAAAAATTAAAAATAGAATTAACATATGATTCAGTAGTTCCACTACTAGTTATTTGTCCAAAGAGAACAAATACTAATTTGAGAATATATATGCACTTCTGTGTTTATTGTGGCTTTATTTATAATAGCCAAGATGTGGAAGCAACCCATGTCCATTGATAGATAAATGGATAAAGAAGACATGAGGTGTGTATATGTATACACATACATAAATACATATGTATATACATACAAACACATATGTATATAAGCATACACATACACAACGTGCAGCCATAAAAAAGAATGAAATCTTGCCATTTGCAACAAGGATGGACCTAAAGGTTTTAATGTAAGTGAAATAAGTCAGACAGACAAAGACACCTACCATATGATCTCACTCATATGTGGAATTTGAGAAACAACACAAACAAATTAAAAAAGAGAGACAAAACAAAAAATCAGACTCTTAAATATACAGAACAAACTGGTGGTTACCAGCAGAAAGTCGAGTGGAGGAATGGGTGAAATAAGTGAAGGAGATTAAGAGTCCACTTATTTTGGGGCATCTGGGTAGGTCAGTTGATTAAGCATCTGACTCAATCTGCTTAGGTCTTAATGTTACGGTCATGAGTTCAAGCCCTCTGATAGGCTATATGCTAGGTATGGAGCCTACTTAAAAATCAAAAAAGAAGGGGCAGCCCCGGTGGCTCAGCAGTTTAGCAATGCTTTCAGCCCAGGGAGTGATCCTAGACACCGAGATAGAGTCCCAGGTCAGGCTCCCTGCATGGAAGCCTGCTTCTCCCTCTGTCTCTGTGTCTCTCATGAATAAATAAATAAAATCTTCTTTAAAAAATCAAAAAAGAATACATTTAATTTGATGAGCACTGAGTAAGTGTATAGAATTTTTAATCATTATATTGTACATTGGAAACTAATAGAATACTGTATGTTAATTATACTTGAATAGAAAACAACAAATTTCTTGGGGATATAGGTTTGTAGTATTTTAGAGTTTGTAGATTATTATCAGGTCACTTCATCCCAAATCCTTTAGTTTATTACCTTATTATTGCTTGAAATAGGGAGATGATTAAAACCGAGTTATGCTCTTAAAATGTGGCTACATGTTCACTATTTGCCATAATTAAATTTCCATTATATGCTATGTGCTTGATTTGGAAATAGATTCTATTTTTAACAGTTAAATGAAATAAGGTAAGATTTTAGACTTGATTATTATTTTATTTAATATTTTGTTGTTGGAGACTTCACTTTAGCAACATTTACCTAATAAATATAAGAAGTGATAGTAAAGGGTTAAATGGATCAGTCAAGGTTGGCCTTCAACAATCAGCCAAAGAGCACCCTTAGGAAGAAGACCTGCAGTTTAAACCATGCTTGGCTCACTTCATTTATGCTGTTCCTCTTTTTCCCCTCCAGTAGCATCCATGTAATGCTAATTTATTCTGTTTGAACATTATGGAAAATTTTTTTCACAGTACTAATCATTTTTATAACATTTAGTTTACTGAAGGTAAAAAGAAAATTTATGTTTTTTTCTGCAACCCATGCCATGTTCTTTTACTATTTTATACTAAAATAACCTAGAAACTTCAGGATTCCCTTTTCTCCTATGAGAAAACTCCAAATTACTGATTCAGTTATTGGGGTCTTCACTTATGCTTTCAGGATCTACAGACCAATAAACACAGCTGGGTAGTGAGAGTGTTGATCTTGATAGCCTCTTGGGGAGTATGGAGAATGTAAACTGCAGATTTTTGAAGTAATCCTAGGAAGATAAGGTCACCCATCTGTTATTTAACCCAATGTTTTGCAAGTATTGTTAATGTTCAGCAGTGATAATATTATTACATATCCATAACATTAAACATAAAAATAAACATGAAATTATAGGAACTTATCATTATTATCATATATCTGTGTGCAATTTTTGCTCTCTGCATACCTCTTATATATGCTATATATTATTTTTTAAAAACAATGAGACATTTCTTACATGAATTCTGGCAAAGGATCTAATTATGTCACTTGCCTGTCTATATATGTCAAAGTCATCCAATGTAACTAATAAACAGAAAAAAGTTGCTCTAATTAATTACTTATGCTGCTACCAGATGTTATTGCATTTATGAAAGTGAAGCTTTTGAGAACCAAACATAGATGCTTAATACCCTCTTTCTTTAGCATTACCCATTAAAACTCTTATTAACAAATAGAGAAAAAGATGAAAAATATAATATTTGATCTTTTTTGGAATATATTTGATTCCTAGGGATCTCTTCAAGTTTTTCACTTAGGCAATAATTATATAGATTCTATTTAAACAATGAAAGATTTGAACTACAAGCATTTAACTGTCAATAATTAGCATGTAAAATGTGTGTGCGTGCATGTGTAAGATATTATTTTATGTATATACTGTATATGTATGTATATTATATATATATTTACATATATAATATATGTGACATTATTTCTATCTGATTCAGCTGTTTTTTCAAAACATCTTGCACTGGAACATATAGTAGGTGCTGGTTAAATGTTTGTGGAATGTTGAATTTTACAACACATTTATAATGCAGAATAGCTACAGTATACACAGTTAAAGATAAACTATATAGGTAACTTACATATTAGATTTGTATAAATATATTGTATTCGGTTTTGTTATCTGAAAATTTTAGTTGGTTATTTAAAATGCCTTGCAATCCTAAAATCCTTATTTTGAACATTCTTACTGAACTAATGGGAACACTTGAATTTCTGATTAGCAGTGAGGAATTCAGTACAATTGTGCAAGAGTTTAATTATGGAGTTTTATTGAAGGCATAATAACTCAGTCTTTATATATCATTGTAGTGGCCTGGTCATCATCAGAGCCAGTTATTTTATGACAAAATACTGCAGTGGTGTGTGGAGCTAATGTGTACTGGACTGTTAAGTTACTAGCACATTGAGAGTTTGAGAATATTTCCTCATGGAAATGGGTAAATGCTAAAAATCAGGGCTTGTCTCCCCCACCCCCCCCCCCAAGTCAACTATCACACTTACCACTCACATGGAACTATCTAATAATCCAAAGATGCTTAATTTGGCTATGCTTTTCATACCTGATATTTTCATTTTTCATATTTTACATAATATACATTGCCATGTATATTTGTTATTTCTATAATCTTTCTGTTGTATATTTCTTTCAGAAAACAGGAAACAAAAACATAAAAAATGAGTCACTAAAATTTTAAGGAAAAGAGAAGTGACATGGAATTAAGATAGAGATGGAGGAATGAAGTACCCCAAAGATATTTTTAGCAGTGAGTCTCATGTAGAGTAACACATGACAAATGGAGCAGTGATGGACAGAAAACTAATGTGGTACTCATAAGCTTATTATTCTAACTTTCTTTTGAAAGCCCTTTAAGGGACACCTGGGTGGCTCAGCAGTTGAGCATCTGCCTCTGGCTCAGGGCAGCTCAGAGCCTGATCCCGGGATCCTGGGATTGAGTCCTGCATTGGGCTCCTCACAGGGAGCCGGCTTCTCCTTCTCCTATTGTCTCTGCCTCTCTCTGTGTCTGTCATGAATAAATAAATAAAGTCTTAAAAAAAAAAGCCCTTTTAAGCCTTTCTGTCTCCTTAGAAGCATCACTAGAAGAAATGCTTAAAATAAATTTGAAACCTCCTTCTTTGAGTTAAGGTTTCAAATTAATACAAAGAAACTCACCTTTTAGTGTATATTGCCGTTATGATATATCCACATCTATTTAAGCTAATTGAAGGGAAAAATAAACAATCTTATACCACTCATATCCCTGTGCTTGATTTAGGTATTAAGTGCAGTTTCCTTTCTTTCTTTTTTTTTTTTTTCCATGTTGGTAGTAACTAGTGATAGTTGTCTTTGGTAATAAGAATTCCCTTAGGCTATAATCTAATAAGGAAGACTGGCACCTACAGAATATTTCTTTAACTCATGTACTGTACTTGAATAGCTCCCTAAGCATAGTTTGCTTTCATAAAAAAAAAAAAAAGGAAAATAAAAAAGGGAGGAAAATGAAGATGTAGAATTGAGAAAATGCACTTTTATTGTTATTTTACAATTTTAATCTTCAGATCATGTTATATCCTTTTTGCATGTCCCAATTTTATAAATGCATAGAAGAGAATATGTATGGCTTCAATCATTTTTGTAAAATATTATTACAAAATAAAATAATATCATAACATATTGCCCTTTGGACTTCCTAAATCATTTGGCAGTCTAAAGAACCCTGTTTTACTGTTAATATTTACTTATTAATGCAAATGTAATAGTCTCTGAATATGCAACCCAATATAATGATTATAGAATGAGGTTGAACACATAACAATGTGAAATAAATGGCTTGTAAAGATGTTTGAGTAGCTGTTCACACCAACAAACATGTCCTCAAAGTATTACTAACTTTATAGGGCAACGTGGTGAGGAAAAGTTGTATCCACACTGAAATTTAATCCATTCTACTGAATATCTAAAGCCCATTATTTTTTATTTCTAAAATATCGATTCGGTTATTTTAAAGCATACTTTATTCATTCAATGCCTCTAGTTTCTTGCTAATTATTTCAGGTTTTCTTTTTTAAAATATAATCAGTTTGTTATTTTGGCTTGTTACTTTTGATATCAGAAGTCTTTATAAGTTTGCTTCTTTTTTTTATTTGTACTAGATTTCATTCATGCTGCCTTGCTTCTTTGTGTATTTTGTGATTTTTCACTGCAGACTCATTTTACTGGAAAACATTCTGTAGGCAGATTATTTGAGGTCTTACTGAAATTGCATTTCTTCAGTGAAAAGTTGGCATTGCTGTCATAGTTACCAGTGGACCCCACCAAACTGGTGTCTACTTAAAATTTTTCTCATAATGTTTTATGCTCAAACAGGAGCATAAAACCTAGAACACAAACTAAAGAATTGCATGAATGCTGCCTTGTGATAAAGAAAATTCTATTAAGTTTCTCTTGTTTGTTTTAGTTTTGGCTTTTTCAATCTTTCTATTGCCAAAGTCAAGACAGACAAGTTTTCTTCTTGTGAAATTCTGTTTACTTATTAAACTCTTTACTGAGTTGCTATTCCTTAGGGTCTAAACTTTATTTAAGGTTTTCTTATATCCTCCATACATGGGGTGAGACGGGCTTTGTCTCCTGCGTACTCCACTTTGTCAAAACAGAAGCTCAAAGTTATGAAGATTTGGAGATAGGGAGAAGTCAAAAGCTGATTTTGACATTTGCTAACCTTCCAGGATTTCTGCTTTCACTGAGTTTTCACATTTGCTGAGTCTTTATTTCTTGCCAGCTCAAATGTTTGTCTACACACACACATACACACATGTATGCATACATATACATATATTTCATATGTATTTAAATATAATGTTTTCATCCAGCTCTATAAATGGCTTCCATTATAAGAACCATTCAAGTTATGAAGTCTAACATATTGTGATCAACAAAACTCTGGGGGACACTTTTGTAATATAAATGTTTAAGTCTCATGCCTTATCTACTCTGTCAGAATATTCATATCTAGGATAGGAATTTACACATGTCTTTTTTATACCAAACCCCAAAAGTAATTCTAACTTGTACTTTTGGATAAGAATAACTGCTATAAGATGTCCTTGAAGCTATGTCTGAATATAGATAAAAGGGAAATTATATATATATACACACACACATATATATGTGTATTGAATATATACATATATACACACACATATATACATCACACACACACACACACACACACTCTAAGCATTTTGACCTGAAGTTTCCAAACCATAGAAAAAGTGAAACCCCTCTAATTCTACCCTATATAGAGTTGCAAGAGCTCTGGTTCTAGACAAAGAAAGTATTGGATGATCTCATAGAAAATTTGATGACTATCCTCACAAAAACTATAGCCCATCAAGGTAGGTCCCTTATATCTTGTCAGTTTCCCAAACCATGATGACTTGCTGTTTACCAGGAGATAGACATATGGCACTAGAATTCAGTACTGATAGCTTAGAAAATTATAGCTTTTCAAGTTCCTTACTGACATATTCAGTTTGAGATAATAAGCAATACAGGGAATTGTCTTAATCGTCAGATACTTTTGATAATCTTCAAAAAATAATCTCAGATTATTAAAAACAAATTGAATTGCTGAAGAGTTGCACACATCAGCCCAACTCAAATACAGCAACAAAAGTATAATTCCATAATGGTAAGATATTTTTCCCCTGTGGTTGTTGTTCTGTTTTGCTTTTATTGTTTTTGCTTTTAATCTGGTGAAGAAAGAATTCACTGTTCCGGAATTCTGGAGAAGAGACAGTTATTGCCAGTGGCAGTATAGAAGTAAAGATAATTTCAGACAACAGCAGGCTTTCTTGCACACTCTTTTCCATTTCATTAATAACATGGTCCATAAAGAGACATGCTTTGTGAAGCTGAAAGTGGGGATAGGAATTCCTCAGAAAGAGCAGACATCTGTGCAGATGATTAACATTTTTTAGATACTCCATCCCCCCTTTTCAGTGGCTTCTTATTGAAATGCTGATGGGAGATGAGGCAATTATTAGTAATATCATCTACTAGCAACCCTGTTTTTTAAACCACAACCTGTGTGTTTGTTTCTTTTTATTTCCCTCACTGAAAAGAGCAAATTTTCTGGACATCTCTGCACGATATTGAGATTGTTAGAGCTGGCTTACATCTTAAAGGACTTCATTAGATACCAGACCATGGCAAATAAGGGCTGCTCTGTTTTCTTCCCTAGTGTATGTCTCACTCTTAGGACACAGGCATATAATGAGTAGAGTACCTATTAAGTTCTTTTTGACTGAATGAATAATGTGGTTCAACCTTTTATTTTTTTTAGAATTTTACCACTTGTGACTGCCTCCACTGCTACTATCTGGATTTAAGCACAGAAGGCTCCCACCTGGTCTCCGAGCTTCTCCCTTTCATCTCCCTAGCCTGTTCCTATCACAGCAGTAGAGTGAGCTTTTAAAAATACAAGTCAGCTCCTATCTCTCATCTGCTCAAGCCCCCTCAGTGAGCCCCCTCAGGGAAATCAAAGCTGATGCAGCCTGCCGGTGCTTGTGGTGTGTGGCCCCCGAGTACTTCCCTGACCTTACCTCTTACCACTAAACTCCATTCTTTAATCTGCTTTGGGAGCACTGACTTCCTACCTGTTTCTTGAACAAGGGAGGCTCATTCTTACCTCAGTCCTTTATTTAGATTCTTTTTCTCCTTTCCCTAGAAAACCTCCCCCACTTCCCCACGCAGATTCCTCGTTCTCTTGCAATCTTCAGATCTTTGCTTAAGTTACCTTTTTACTAAATCTTATCGCATCCAAGCACTCCATGGCAATTGTCATCAAGTGACATGTTTTACTTCTTGAGCTGCTTCGACCTGTTCCTTTCCATTAGAAGTCCCTTAAAGACAGAGATTTTTACCTATTTTGTTCCCTCTATGCCACCATTGAAAAATAGCATTGTCTGGATGCTCAATAATGGGCTCTCAATAAAGAGATTAGAGGAGTAGATGAATGAAAAAATAGAGGCCCGGGTGGGTCGAGCAATTTGCCAAAGAGCACATTGATTGCCAATGTTAAAACTTCATGGAAGTCGCAGAGGGTATGAAGTGGGTTAGACACAAGTTTGACTTAGCATCTTGAAAGGGGAATTTCACTCCTCAAGTTTGTCACAAGGATGAGGTGCAATGGGAAAATAAACTACTTTCCTCTCTATTTTAGCTGGGAAGAAATACTATCTTAACACTATTAGAATAAGAAAAAGCAGATTCTTATGAGTTTTTTAGATATTTGAATGAAACTTAACATTATTGTTACACTAAGAAAATTTTAAGTGTAATCTTGCTTAGACTTTGGCTTTTTTGACATAGTGTTCTGTTTAGTTTTATTTGGGGAAACATCTGAGAGCTATCATGTTCAAATATCAAATAAACAAAATCTCTACCATTCTTTGCCACCTTGCTTTCATAAAAGGATGTTTTAAAAGCCCCCATAAAAAATAGATCAATACATACATACATACATAAAATTAGAACAGAGAATATTTAAAGTAGAGAATATAGTTCTTTTATTTATTTATTTATGAGGTATATCTTAATTCCAGGTTTGTGAGATATAATTGACAACATTGTGTAAGTTTAAGGTGTAAATGTGTTGATTTTGATAGACTTATATATTACAAGATGATTACCACCATTGGCTAGCAGCAATATCATGTCACATACTCATCATTTCTTTCTTTTGGTGATCTACTCTCTTAGCAGATGTCAAGTATACAATACAGTATTGTTAACTATAATACCATGTTCTATATTAGGTTCACACTCTATAAGTTATTCATCTTATAATTGGAAGTTTGGAGCCTTTGACCAACATCTCCCTATCCCCTCCATCCATCAGCCTGGTAACTACCACCTTACTTTGTTTTTATGAGTTTGGCTTTTTTAAGTTCTACATATAAGTGGTATCTTGTAGTGTCTGTCTTTCTCTCTCTGACTTATTTCATTTAGCATAACATCTTCAAGTTTTATCCATATTATTGCAAAGGACAGGATTTTCTTCTTTGTCATGGCTGGATAATATCCCATGGCATGTATATATCATATCTTCTTTATCCACCCATCTGTTAGTGGATACTAAGATTGTTTACATATAGTGGCTAATGTGAATAATCCTACAATGAATAGGATACAAGGCAGGTATTTATTTCAGATTCTATTTCATTTTTTTGGACATAGATATAAAAGTGGGATTGTTGGATCATATTGTCATTATATGTGTGTATATATGTATATATATATATTTTTTTTGAGGAATGTCGTATTGTTTTCCATACTGTTCTGTATCAACTTAAATTCTGACCAACAGTGCATATGGGCTTCTTTTGTCTGCTTTCTTATACACATTACTTATACACATAGTACTTGTTGGCTTTTGACTTTTTGATGGTAGCCATTCTAAAACACGTGAGGTGGTATCTCATTTTGGTCTTGATTTTCCCTAATAATAAATGATTTTGAGCAACTCTTCATGTACCTGGAGGCTATTTATATGTTGTCTTTCGAAAAATGTCTATTCAGTTCCTCTGTCCATTTTTTAATTGCTTTATTTGACATTTTGTTTTTGAGTTGTATGAGTTCCTTATATATTTTGGATATTAACTTCTTGTAAGATACATGATTTGCAAATATTTTCTCCCATCTTGTTTTCCTTTTTTCTTGCTTATTTCTTTTGTTATGCAGATTTAAAAAATTGTTGCAGTCTCACTTACTTTTTGGTTTTGTTGCTTATACTTTTTTTGGTGTCATATGTAAAAAATAATTACCCAGATCAATGTCAAGGAGATTTTTCTCTATGTTCTTCTAGAAGTTTTATGATTTTAGGTCTTATAATTAAGTCTCTAATCCCTTCAGGGTTCATTTTTGTGAGTGGTAAAAGTAGGTGCCTGATTTTATTTTTCTGCATGTGATTATCCAGTTTACCCAACACCATTCATTGAAAAGATTATCCTTTTTCCATAAAGTATTCTTGGCCCCTTTGTCAAATATTAGTTGACTATTTATGCAAATGTTTATTTCTTGGCTCTTATTTTTATTCCATCTGTCTTTGAGTCTGTATTTATGCCAGTACCACACTGTCATGATTACTATAGTCTTGTGGTACAATTTGCCTCCAACGTTGTTCCTCTTTCTTAGGATTGTGTTGGCTATTTAGAGGCTCTTGATTCCATATAAATTTTAGGATTTTTTTTCTATTTGTCAAAAAATTCCTTTGGATCTGTTTTTTTTTTTTTTTTTTAAGATTTTATTTATTTATTCATGAGAGACAGAGAGAGAGGCAGAGACACAGGCAAAGGGAGAAGCAGGCTCCATGCAGGGAGCCCGATGTGGAACTCCATCCATCCGGGACCCTGGGATCACGCCCTGAGCCAAAGACAGATGCTCAGCTGCTGAGCCACCCAGGCATCCCTGCATTGAATCCTGATAGGGATTGCATTCAATGTAATAGATGGCTTCAGGTCATATGGGCATTTTTAACAATATTAGTCTGTTTCATGAACACAAAATATCTTTCCATTTGTTTATGTCTTTCTCAATGCCTTCCATTAAAGTCTTGTAGTTTTAGTGGTACAGAGTTTTCACCTAGTTATATTTATTCCTAAGTATTTTTATTATTTTTGATGCTATTGTGACTTAAAATTTTTATTTATTTTTCAGAGAGTTTGTTAGTATATAGAAAAACTTTATTTTTTTAATTTTGATTTTATATCTTGCAATTTTACTGAATTTGTTGATCAATTCCAATAGGCTTTTTGGTGGAGTCTTTAGGATTTTCTGATTATAAGATCATATCAGGGGGACCTGGGTGGCTGTTAAGCATCTGCCTTCAACTCAGCTCATGGGATCCTGGATTAGAGTCCCATGTTGTGCTCTACGCTCAGCAGGGAATCTGCTTCTCTATCTCTTTTTGTAGGTGTGTGTTCTCTCTCTCTCTGAAATAAATATATAAAATATTTTTAAAGAGATTACATCGTCTGCAACGACAATTTCTTTTTTTCCTTCCTGATCCTGGTGGTTTTTATTTCTTTTTTCTTGCCTGATTGTTCTGGCCAGGACCACTAATACTATGCTGTATTGGAGTGGTGAGAGTGGGGTCCCTTATCTTGTTCCTGATCTTAGAGGAAAAGCTTGTAATGTTTTACTATTGAGTACGATGTTGTCTGTGGACTTGTTGTATACAGCCTTTATGGTGTTGAGATATTTTCCTCCTGTACTCAATGCAGAGATTTTTTAATAATGAAAGGATATTGTATTTTGTCACATGCTTTTTCTGCATCTATTGAAAAATCATATGATTTTTATCTTTCATTTTATTAAAGGATGCACAACATTTATTGGTTTGTATATGCTGAAACATTCCTGTATCTTAGGGTTAAATCTCACTTGATCATAGTGTATGATCCTTTTAATGTGTTGTTAAATTTGGTTTGCTAATGTTTTGTTGAGAATTTTTTTGCATCCATATTCATTAGAGATATCGCTCTGTAATTTTCATTTCTGTAGTATCTAAATGTTAGTTTTTAGAAGTCAGTAGATTTGACTTTATGGAAGAGTCTACTAAATGAAAATTATGTTTCTCATTTCCTTATGTCCAAACAGTGGTCTGCACACCTATGTTAAGGAATAATTTCTTACAAATTTGAGCTTTTACATGCACCAAAGTTCCTGACACTAAAAGTAATATTATTTCACCATACCTCTCTGCTACCTAAGATCTCCAGAAACTATAAGAAACCAAATGAGAATCCTTCCTCTAAGGATTAACCATCTATGAGGAAAATATGTGAAAAGGAATGGCCACTTTCCCAGATCACAAGGAAACAGATTCCTCTATGACATACCTAAGAAACTTAATTAGCATTGTTCATATGCAGGGGTAAATATGGGATAGACAAGCTAAGTATGATCAGAGGCATTAGCCCATGGTTTTAGGATTGTCATACAGACAGAGATGAATGGGCTACAGTTTGACTTACTCATTTATCATCCAGTCTCTAATTGAAAAGCTGATACCAATTAAGATTAATCAACCAAACTTATAAAATATTTAATCAATTCAAAATCTTCCCGATTGTCATGCCAAAGGCCAATTCGCTGATTTGTGTTTGTTTTCTTCTCATTCATTATTTATTTTTATCCAGAAATATTTTTAAAAGGTATTTAGAGATACATGTAATAAAACAGGAAAATTAAGTTAAAGTTGTTTTATCAAATGGTATGTAGAAAAGAGAAAATAAGTTCAGAAAGGAAAATAAATTTACATTTAATCTTCAACAAGATATTACTCCTTAAGTGATCAACTTGACATCCGTGGAGGTCAGATTCTTGTTTACATGCATCCACCGTAAATTGAAATAAATAAAATTAAAGATGATATTATATGCTTTATGTAGAATATAAATTTAATATAATTATATAGAATAATTGAATAGCATCAAATTTATTATCAGTTTCTGATCAAATAGGCTTACTTAGTCAAAAGGTAGTCAAACCATATTTTTTCTTGATTCAAACCATAATCTACATGGTATCATTTTATCTGTATAATTAAAGAAACTGGCATAATGTACACTAGACCAAATAAGTTACTATAAATTCAGAAACACTAATCAATATATATGTAAGACATGCTCTGTCTTAACTTCCAAAATTGTTCCAGTTATCTACTACTATATAACAAAATATTCTAATACTTGGCCTTCTCTTGATGATGAGGGTCAGAATCTCAAGGCTCAGCTTGGCCCTTCTTTTATACCATGGGTGCCATCTAGAATCAGTTAGGAACCAGGCTTATCTAGAAGATCTAGAATGATTTCATTGACAAATTTGGCATCTTTGTGAGGATAGCTGGAGGGTTGAGCTCCCCTGGGCCTCTCTCCCTTTCCACATTTTCTCACGACCTGTGGTCTTTCCAACATGGTGGTCAAACTTCTTACATGGCAGCCCATGTCTCCAAGAGACCAAAGCAGAAGCTACTAGTTCTCTGAAAGACTAGGCCTTATCTGGCAAAGCATCAGTTATGCCACATTCTATTATTCAAAGCCATCACAGAGTAGTAGCCTGGATTCAAGGAAAAAGAAAATAGACCCAACCTTTCACTGGGAGGAGTATTAAATAATTATGACATCTTTACTTCTCTACAGCTCATGTGTAGGTTTTGAAGTAATTTATAAACAGTGTACATGGAGTGATCCTAATTAGTAGTAGGGAATGGGGTATAAGTAGAAGTCATTGCCACTTTGGGATCTTGTCCATGCCTATTAATTGTTCATTTATGCCATATGTTTAGTCCAGTTTTTGCTAAGCCGTGTGACATTTTCATCATGTTTTAATAATAGGTCAAGTTTTCTTAAAAAGAGGTGAAGATTACAGTATATAAAATGGTCTTGTTACAAAAATCCATTTTATATTGAGTTCAGTTTTCTCTTAGGATACAGATTTTGTATCATAATCTTACTGGTAGCACATTTTGGAGGGTTTATTTTATTTTATTTTTTATTTATTTATTTATGATAGTCACAGAGAGAGAGAGAGAGAGAGAGGCAGAGACATAGGCAGAGGGAGAAGCAGACTCCATGCACCGGGAGCCCGATGTGGGATTCGATCCCGGGTCTCCAGGATCGCGCCCTGGGCCAAAGGCACCACCCAGGAATCCCTGGAGGGTTTATTTTTAAGACCACTTTTAAGAAAGACTACTTGTCACGAGCAAAAATAAATGTATATATACATATATATGTGTGTGTGTATACACATGCATATATATATGTATGGATGTACACATATAAATAGAAATACATAATATGGGGATATAAATACATACACACATAACCATACAGTGCCTAAAAAATCTTTAAGAAAATAGTTATACCAATAATATTTTATTTATTTATATTTAAATATAAGAGAAAACACTAAATAGAAACATTAAAGGCCCCTCAGAAGAGGGCTTTCCCAATGCAGTTAGATATCTAGTTTTTTGATCAGTGGCAACATTCTTTGTTATTGCAGCTTTTGATTTACAGCTTCAAATAGGCTTTGAAAAATATAATAGAACATCTTTAATTAAATCCCCTAAACTCACATTCATGGATAAATAATAATCCATCAGCTATTTTATTTTCTACCAGTACCCCAGAGAACTTGACAGTCTTAATCACTTTAGCCATTTATACCTTCATTTTGGCTTTATTTCAGTCAAGCCATTTAGCGGAGTTTATCTAAATTACTGTATCTTTTTTCTTATCACACATTCAGAGCTGTAACACAGAAACTAATTTCAGGTGCAAAATAGAATATCACAGGGGCCCAGACATCAGTAGTACAGGCGCATTAGAATGAAAAGTTACCTGTCACTAACGGATATTTGTCTCTGTAATGAGCTGAGGCAAAAGGAACTGTGGCTATAATAAAATTAAAAGACACCAGTAGCATTGCAGAATCCCTAAATCTGAGAGAATATATGACTTCTGTGTTAAACCTCTAGAAGTGAGCACTTTTCCAGTAAAATACATTATGAAATGTGTTCCTCTACTTATTTTGGATAATAGGTAGAGAATCCCAAACACGGAAAACACCCCTGTCATTGCTAAAATACCATGACATATAGGTCATTGTTTCAGTAGAAACAATTTAATCACCTTACAACATACTCCTTAATAAAACATTCTCAGAAGGTTGAGCGTTATGCAATAGCACAGTATGCAATGATATTTTTTAACACAGATATTAAAAAGTGGTATTGATGACAAATGCATCCATTTTGGAAAAGAGAATTTCACCCCCTATTTTAACTCTAAATCATTCCAAAGTCACCAGATTCAGATTCCAAAGTAAAATGTTGATATCTTTTCTTTTCCTTATATGTTGTTATGGAAAAAAGCAGATTTGTATTCTTGAAACTAGTGTCTCATTTATGGACAATAGGGAATACATTACTCACTTTATCGCCTTAGCTTCTCTTCTGACATCACCTCATGCCTTTTGAAGCCCCTGCATTCTCTGTTCCAGCCAAACTCAAATAATTCCTGTTCTCTTATTAGAAAGGATCATCTTTTATGTAGATAATTTGAATCTTACTTTTTTCTTGTCAGGAAGTTTATTTCCAACTTTTTAACTTGACTTCTTGCTATTCATCTGTCTAGTTTAAGCTTAATTTGCTCCAAGAAGGGGATCCCTGGGTGGCGCAGCGGTTTAGCGCCTGCCTTTGGCCCAGGGCGCAATCCTGGAGACCCAGGATCGAATCCCACATCGGGCTCCCGGTGCATGGAGCCTGCTTCTCACTCTGCCTATGTCTCTGCCTCTCTCTCTCTCTCTCTCTCTCTCTGTGACTATAATAAATAAAAAAAAAAAAATTAAAAAAATTAAAAAAAAAATTGCTCCAAGAAGACTTTATTCCTTCATAGTCTCCTACACTTAGTCCTCTTAGAAACTGGTGTGGGAGACAGAATAATATATTATGAAGACCCCCTTCAGGGAAGGACATGGTGCCCAGATGCTTGGAGCCCTGTCAGCAGGCAGCGTTTAGCTGGCAACCTCTTCAGTATCACATTAGCTCCAGGGAGCCACCTCACTCAAGATCATAGTCTTCCCAAGGTGAGTTGACCCAAGGTAATGACCAACTGAGGTGAAGGTATAGAAGCCCAGCCCTTTCTTCCAAGAACAAGTTTAATAGGATATTTTAGCTTCAGAGATCCCTGAGGCATTAGGTGAAACTGTTGTCATGCCCACAAAACAGCTTGAATTCACCCTCTGCCCAATTCTGCTACTTCCACAGCTTTTTTTCCCCCCTTCCTTAGCTACTGATCACTGGGGCACTCCTTGATATATATTCTGCACTCTAAACACTGACTCACAGAAACCAACATGCTAAAATGTATTTATGCATTATTTACCTTGCTCTTGACATATTATTGCAATTAAAATACAGTATTGTGATTCTGTTTGTCTCTAGTTCCTACAAGAAGATAAACTTCAAGAAAACAGGCACAAAAAAAAAAAAAAAAACAAAGAAAACAGGCACATAGCAGATGCTCAATAAATACTGAATTGAATAATGGGAGGATTAATGTAGAAATGAATCTCTTGAAGAACAGATTTTTGAGATAATACTGTTTTAAGGAATAATCTTCTAACACTGATACATGTTGCTGACTCCATCCTTCCTTGGTGACTTTTAAAAAATCTATCTGAAATTATCTTATCAATGACAATTGCTATTCTGTACCACATTCACTACCTGAGATATAAGTATGAAATACTGACCTTGCTATGCTGCAAATTCCATTAATTCTTTTGTACATCCTCTTTGAACCTGAATCCTTGACTCCTTTTCCTTACCACGCAACTTAATTGCCCCTTTCTACCTTTCTACTTCTCTATGCAGCAATTAGCACATGTAAATAGGCCTGAAGTATAAAGAAGGAAGCAAATAAAGCAAAAGAGGTGAACAAACAAAATGAAAAATAAAATAAAAATTTTAGGTGTACACAAATTGGAATGACTCCAAGCTACATCTTTATAAATTAGGCTGAAGTTGTTAACAAGTTAGGAACTAGGGCAGTTAATATTACTTCTATTTTCTGAGAGCTCACACTGATGATTTTGAATTAATATTTACAATGATATAGCCATTGAGCTTTATTAAAGCACGTAATTCAATGAGATGAAGTGGAAGAGATTATATAATTACTGGACAGCATGATAAAATAACATTTTCCTTATGGATTTTGGAAGTATGGACTTGTGACTTTACCGTATCATGAGCATGGTGGTCAACTAGCTGGGTTTGGGCATCTAACTACTGGGTTTGAATACTTTTCTGCCATTGATTTGCTGCATGACTTCAGGCAAACTATTTAGTCACACTGGGGCTTAGTTTCCTCATCTATAAAATGGACTAATAATTGCATCAAGTTCCTCAGTTCTTGGGATGGTAAAGTGAGATTACAAACTGAATAGCAGTATTTTTTTTTTCTGAATAGCAGTATTAATGCTCTTCGCCTTCACAGGTACAGCCTCTGAGTGTTATTGCTAATGTTCTAGTAGTCTCATGTAAAAATCTATCTTATCAGACATTGAAGCAAAGGATCAGAGTGCATTTAGCTTTTCTCGCTTTTTAATGGAATGAAAGAGTTCTTAATTTGAGAAAATGAAAGGGCTGATGAAATAATTTCCTTTTGTCTTTATTCAACATGCTATTGCAAGCTTGTTAAAAATGGTCTTTTTTCAGCAATCTCTGATAAATAGGTTGTCCAAGATTAAAATCAAAACAGAAACTGATACCAAGGAGTTTATTTTATGTTCCACCTTTTCAGTAGTGCTACCTGATAAACTGTTAGTGAGTGAAAGCAAGCAAGACCCCCAGTGTTAATTCATTAACTAGTTGTTTGCCCCCCAACACACCCCCATCAAAATGGTGTCCACTGTTCTTGCTTGAATTTTCCAGTAAGTGAGATGCCTTGAAATACTGTATTTGTGGGGTGGTACTACTAGCATATTTTTTATGCTTCAAGGTTTTTCTTTTCTTTCTTCTTTCTTTCTTTCTTTCTTTCTTTCTTTCTTTCTTTCTTTCTTTTTTTTTATTTACAGATTTAGAAATTCTGATGTCCTTAGAAGTCATATTTATTTTTAGAATAATCACAGTATTTTCTGCTTGGAGCCATATATATCTTACTGCTAATTTATACTCCTTAACGAGTTCTTCTCTTTGGAGGAAAGAAGAGAAGGAGATGTGGTATATAAAATGATCATGGGATCACCTGGGTGGCTCAGTCGGTTAAGTGATCAACTCTTGGTTTCTGCTCAGGTCATGATCTCAGGGTTGTAAGATTGAGCCCCACGTCAGGCTCCATGTTCAGTGGGGAGTCTGCTTGAGATTATCTTTCTCCCTCTGCATCTGTCCCCCCCCCCACCACACTCATGCACACAACTCTCTTTCTCCAAAATAAATAAGTAAATAAATCTTTTAAAAAAGAGAAATGACTGTGGAAAAGTTCAAAGAAATATCATTTATATATTGAGTGTATCATTTTACATAATATGTTAACTTAGTTCTATGTTCTTTTTTTCGTATATTTTTTATTGGAGCTCAATTTGCCAACATATAGCATAACACCCAGTGTTCATCCCATCAAGTGCCCCTCTCAGAGTCCATCACCCAGTCACCCCACCCCCCACCCACCTCCCTTTCCACTACCCCTTGTTCGTTTCCCAGAGTTAGGAGTCTCTCATGTTCTGTCAGCCTCACGGATATTTCCCACTCATTTTCTCTCCTTTCTCCTATAATCCCTTTCACTATTTTTTATATTCCCCAAATGAATGAGACCATATAATGTTTGTCCTTCTCTGATTGACTTACTTCACTCAGCATAATACCCTCCAGTTCTACTCAGGTTGAAGCAAATGGTGGGGATTTGCCATTTCTGATGGCTGAGTAATATCCCATTGTATACATAGACCACATCTTTATCCATTCATCTATAGATAGACACCGAGGCTCCTTCCACAGTTTGGCTACCGTGGACATTGCTGCTATAAATATTGGGGTGCAGGTGTCCTGGCATTTCACCGCTTCTGTATCTTTGGGGTAAATCCCCAGCACTGCAATTGCTGGATCAGAGGACAGGTCTATTTTTAACTCTTTGAGGAACCTCCACACAGTTTTCCAGAGTGGCTGCACCAGTTTGCATTCCCACCAACAGTACAAGAGGGTTTCCCCTTTCTCCACATCCTCTCCAACATTTGCTGTTTCCTGTCTTGTTAATTTTCATCATTTTCACTGGTGTGAGGTGGATCTCATAGTGGTTTTGATTTGTATTTCCCTGATGGCCAGTGATGCAGAGCATTTTCTCATGTCCTTGGTGCCCATGTGTATGTCTTCCTCTGTGAAATTTCTGTTCATGTCTTTTGCCCATTTCATGATTGGATTGTTTGTTTCTTTGGTGTTGAGTCTAATAAGTTCTTTATAGACCTTGGATATTAGCCCTTTATCTGACATGTCATTTGCAAATGTCTTCTCCCATTCTGTAGGTTGCCTTTTAGTTTTGTTGACTGTTTCTTTTGCTGTGCAGAAGCTTTTTATCTTGGTGAAGTCCCAATAGTTCACTTTTGCTTCTGTTTTCCTTGCCTTCATAGATGTATCTTGCAAGAAGTTTCTGTGGCCAAGTTCAAAAAGGGTGTTGCCTGTGTTCTCCTCTAGGATTTTGATGGATCTTGTCTCACATTTAGATCTTTAATCCATTTTGAGTTTATCTTTGTGTATGGTGAAAGAGATTGGTCTAGTTTCATTCTTCTACATGTAGCTGTCCAGTTTTCCCAGCACCATTTATTGAAGAGACTGTCTTTTTCCAGTGGATAGTCTTTACTGCTTTGTTTAATATTAGTTGACCATAGAGTTCAGGGCCATTTCTGGGTTCTCTATCCTGTTAATGGATCTATGTGTCTGTTTTAGTGCCAGTACCACACTGTCTTGATGATCAAAGCTTTGTAGTACAATTTGAAATCTGGCATTCTGATGCCCCCAGCTCTGGTTTTCTTTTTCAATATTCCCCTGGCTATTCGGGGTCTTTTCTGATGACACAAATCTTAAGATGATTTATTCCAACTCTCTGAAGAAAGTCCATGGTATTTTGATAGGTATTGCATTAAATGTGCAAATTGCCCTGGGTAGCATTGACATTTTCACAATATTATTTCTTCCAAACCATGAGCAAGGAATATTTTTCCATCTCTTTGTGTCTTCCTCAATTTCTTTCAGAAGTGTTCTGTAGTTTATTTTTAAAGATTTTATTTATTTATTTTTTGAGAGAGAGAGAGAGGCAAAGACACAGGCAGAGGGAGAAGCAGGGTCCATTCAGGGAGCCAGACATCGGACTTGATCCTAATCTCCAGGATCAGGCTGCCCTGTTCTGTAATTTTTAGGGTATAGATATTTTACCTCTTTGGTTAGGTTTATTCCTAGGTATCTTATGCTTTTGGGTGCATTTGTAAATGGGATCAACTCCTTAATTTCTCTTTCTTCAGTCTCATTGTTAGTGTATACATGTGCCACTGATTTCTGGGCATTGATTTTGTATCCTGCCCCACTGCCAAGTTGCTGTATGAATTCTAGCAATCTTGGGGTGGAGTCTTTGGGTTTTCTATGTACAGTATCATGTCATCTGCGAAGAGGGAGAGTTTGACTTCTTCTTTGCCAATTTGAATGTCTTTTATTTCTTTTTGTTGCCTGATTGCTGAGGCTAGGATTTCTAGTACTATGTTGAATAGCAGTGCTGAGAGTGGACATCCCTGTCATGTTCCTGATCTTAGGGGAAAGGCTTCCAGTATTTTTCCATTGAGAATAATATTTGTTGTGGGCTTTTAGTAGATGGCTTTTAAGATGCTGAGGAATGTTCCCTCTATCCCTACACTCTGAAGAGTTTTGATCAGGAATGGATTCTGTATTTTGTCAAATGCTTTCTCTGCATCTATTGAGAGGATCCTATGGTTCTTGTTTTTCTCTTGTTGGTGTGATCTATCATGTTGATTGTTTGTGAGTGTTGAACCAAACATGCCCCCCGGGGTAAATCCCACTTGGTCATGGTGAATAATCTTCTTAATGTATTGTTGGATCCTATTGGCTAGTATGTTGTTGAGAATTTTTGCATCTGTGTTCATCAGGGATATTGGTCTATAATTATCCTTTTGGTGGGGTCTTTGTATGGTTTTGGAATTAAGGTGATGCTGGCTTCATAAAAAAAGTTTGGAAGTATTCCATCCCTTTCTATCTTTCAGAACAGCTTTAGTGGAATAGGTATTGTTTCTTTAAACATTTGATAGAATTCCCCTGGAAAGCCATCTGGCTCTGGACTTTTGTGTTTTGGGAGGTTTTTGATGACTGCTTCAATTTCCTTCCTGGTTATTGGCCTGTTCAGATTTTCTATTTCTTCCTGTTCCAGTTTTGGTAGTTTGTGATTTTCCAGAAATGTGTCCATTTCTTCTATATTGCCTAATTTATTGGCATATAGCTGCTCATAATATGTTTTTAAAATCGTTTGTATTTCCTTGGTTGTGATCTCTCCTTTTTCATTCATGATTTTATTAATTTGAGTCTTTTCTCTTTTGTTTTTAATAAGGTTGGCTAATGGTTTATCTATTTTATTAATTCTTTCAAAGAACCAACTCCTGGTTTTGTTGATCTGTTCTACAGTTCTTCTGGTCTCTATTTCATTGAGTTCTGCTTGAATCTTTATTAATTCTCTTCTACTTGGTGTAGGTCTTATTTGCTGTTCTTTCTCTAGTTCCTTTAGGTGCAAGGTTAGCTTGTGTATTTGATTTTTTTTCCCAATTTTTTGAGGGATGCTTGTATTACAATGTATTTCCCTCTCAGGACTGCTTTTGCTCTGTCCCAAAGACTTTGAATGGTTGTATCTTTATTCTCATTAGTTTCCATGAATCTTTTATTTTTTCTCTAATTTTCTGTTTGACCCTTTCATCTTTTAGCTCAATGAATGCTCTAAAGAATGCTCTTTAGTCAATCTCCCTTGCTCTAACATCTACTCTGGTCCATGTACCCTAACACTATGGGGAGTGGGGGGGAATCAGTGGTTGCCAGGAGCTAGGGGTTGCTAGAAGTGGAGGTGGGGGTTGACTACAAAGGGGTAGAGCAGAAGAAAATTTGGAAGAGGGAATGGAATTATTTTGTATCATGAGTATGGTGATAGTTTCATGATTGTATTCATTGGCCCAAACCCACAAAATTGTACACAGAAAAGGATGAATTTTATTGCATGTAAATTATACCTTCCTCAAAAAATAACTATGGTATCCAAGTCCTTCCCCAAAATATTACAGTTCATTTGTTCCATGATGGAGCACAGTGATTGTTTTATAAAAGCTCTTCACATGGAGAGTATCTGCTTCTCTCCAAGATGGAGTAACGGGGAGTGGGTTTTTCCTTCCCACCTAAGACAGCTAAAAAACAGACAAAATACATGATATAATAGGTCTCATGTCATTGGCCATCAGGCAACCAAGGATGGTTATCCCTGCAATTGGAGGGTGATAAAGTATTTATTATCTTAATTTTGGTGATGGCCCCATAGATGTGTATATATATATATATACACACACATATATATATATATATATATATATAGTAAAATGAACCAAATTGTTCATTTTTCTCATATGCAATTTATTGTACATCAATTATACCTCAGTAAAGGTTAGGTGGGGTTTTATTTAAGGTCCCTAGGTGATTCCAAGAATATGGGTAGAGGAGTTGAGAGTCGTCAGCCCAAACATATGACCTTAGTTGGCCCTGGGATTTAATATCCTTTGTTCCTAATAACTTGAGTCCAGTGTAACATAGCTAAAGAATATAAAGTATTAAAGTTCATTAGAATTTGAGTTCTTCCAAATTTATTCTTGTGATTGAGTTCAAGTGTCAAAGCATTATGGTCTGAAAATATGTAGGGGACAATCCCAACCTTTTGGCATTGGTTGAGACCTGATTTGTGACCCAGTATGTGGTCTATTCTGGAAAAAGTTCCATGTGCACTTGAGAAGAATGTGTATTCAGTTGTGTTCAGATGTAAAATTCTGTAAATATCTGTGAAATCCATCTGGTCCAGTGTATCACTTAAAACTTAGAGATGTTGTGCTTAGAAAATCTGTCATTTGCAGAAAGTGCTGTGTTGAAGCCTCCAGTATTAGTGTATTATTATCTAAGTATGTCTTTACTTTGATTATTAATGGATTGATATACTTTGCAGCCCCCACATTAGGGGCATAAATATTCGTGATTATTAGGTCCTCTTGTTGGATAGATCCTTTAAGTGTGATATAGTGTCCCGCTTCATCTCTTACTACAGTCTTTGGGATAAACTTTAATTTATCTGATATGAGGATGGCTACCCCTGCTTTCTTTTGAGGACCATTTGAATGGTAAATGGTTCTCCAACCTTTTATTTTCAGGCTTTAGGTGTCCCTACGTCTAAAATGAGTCTCTTGTAGACAGCAAATAGATGGATCTTGCTTTTTTATCCAGTCTGAAACCCTGCTCCTTTTGATGGGATCATTTAGCTCATTCACATTCAGAGTTACTATTGAAAGATACCAATTTAGTGTCATTGTAATACCTATTCAGTCCCTGTTTTTGTGGATTATCTTTGGGCTCCCTCTTTCTTTTACAGCTTCCCCTTAATATTTCTTGAATAGCTGTTTTTTTTTTTTTTTCACATATTCTTTCAGATTTTGCATATCCTGGAAGTTCTTTATCTCTCCTTCTATTTTGAATGACAGCATTGCTGGATGAAGTATTCTTGGCTGCATGTTCTTCTCGTTTAGTGACCTGAATATATCCTGCCAGCCCTTTCTGGCTTGCTAGGTCTCTGTGGAGAGGTCTGCTGTTAATCTAATATTTTTCCCATATAAGTTAGGGATCTCTTGTCTCTTGCTGCCCTAAGGATTTTCTCTTTATCTTTGGAATTTAAAAGTTTCACTATTAAATGTCAAGGTGTTGAATGGCTTTTACTGATTTTGGGGGGGAACCTCTCTGTCTCCTGGATCTGAATGCCTGTTTGCCTCCCCAGATTAGGGAAGTTCTCAGCTATGATTTGTTCTAATATCCTTTCTGGCCCTCTGGCCCTCTCGGCACACTTTGGAATCCCAATTATATGTAGATTTTTCCTTTTGAAGCTGTCATTTATTTCCCTTAACCTCTCCTCATGATCTTTTATTGTTTTTCTCTTTTTTCCTCAGCTTCCTTCCTTGCCATCAACTTGTCTTCTATGTCACTCACTCACTCTTTCTTCTACCTCATTAACCCTTGTCATTAGGACCTCCACTTTGGATTGCATCTCATTTAACTGATTTTTAATTTTGGCCTGATTAGATCTAAATTCTGCAGACATGAAGTCTCTTGATTCCTTTATGCTTTTTTCCAGAGCCACCAGTAGGTTTATAATTGTGCTTCTGAATTGGCTTTCTGACATCAGATTGTAATCCAAATTCTGTAACTCTTTGGCAGAGAGTACTGTTTCTGATTCTTTCTTTTGTCGTGTGTCATTCTTTCTAGTCATTTTGCTCAGTGCAGAGTGGCTGTATGAGCAGGCTGAGTAAAGAATATCAACCATGACCTAAGTAAATTTCACCCTAGATGATTCTGCTGAGGTCAGAGACTAGAAATTGAGAACAGATATCAGAACAAAATAAAACAAAAGGACCACTAAAGTGAAAACAAATTTTAAAACAAAGTAGTAAAAAATAAAAGGCCAGAGATCCTAAAGAAAAGAGAGAGAAAAAAAGAAAAGAAAAAAAGAAAAAAAAAAGGAGGGGGGGGAGAAAGAAATAAGGGGACAGGGAGATGGTGGTGGTGAAAAAGTTGTAGTGGAGGGAGAATGTAGTGTACCTGAGGGGTTCTATAGGGTGATCCTCTTGTTTCTGAGGATATTAAGTTCTGTATATTAGAAGATGCTCAGTCCCAAATTTATATAAACCAGAAATACCTGTAGAGGGCTCCAACATTGACCACCAAAACAAATGAGATAAAAGAGGGGGGCAGAATGGGAAAAGAGGAATCTCCCAGAATGAAACAGCATGGTATACCACTTGGTTCTAGGTGCATGCTGGTCATATTTTAGAAGGTATTCACTTCTGCCATTGTAGAACAAAATGAGGCAGGGAAAACAAAAAACACAAACCAAAAAACAAACAAACAAACAAAACAAAACAAAAAACATATCTTGCATATCTCCCAAAATTAAGTTGAGTATGTTGAAGGGAATCCAGAAGTGGAAAATATATCTAAGACCTGTAATTGTAGAAATACGAAAGTAAAAAGGAAGAATCTTAAAACTGAAGAGGTAGTAAAATATTGTAGTTAAGGTGGGAAAAGAGGAAAAAAATGGAAATTTACTGTCTGATAGAAAAACAAGTTGTACTGGAAAAAGGAAGAAAAAAAAGAAGAGGGCATCCTCTGGTTCTATATACTATAAATCCCTGCACTTCCCCTGGAGCTTCACAGCGCTGCTGGGTGGAGAACTTGCTCTTCCCCGTCCTTCCAGCTGGTCTTCTGGGGCGGGGCCTGCTGTGCCGGTTCTCAGGTGTGTGCACCTGGGGAGATGCTCCGCCCCTGCCGGTGCCGGGCTCAGCGGGAGCTGCTGACCCCGTGAGGCCCCGTCCCCTGGCGGCCCCGCCCCTCCCAGGCGCAGGGTGACCCAGGAGGGACAACCCCCCTGGCGGCGGCCGGGTCCCCAGCCCCGGCGTCAGCTCCCGCGGTACCGACCGCAGCTCCCCGTCCGCACTGGCCTGGATGCTCCGGGGCGGGGGGCGCGGCCCCGCACAGCTCGGGGGCGCCCGGCGGCGGCGGCAGGAGCGTCCCCGCCGTCCCGGGCCCTCCCCGCCTCCCCGCCTCCCCGCCTCCCCGTCCCGGGGGGAGCGCAGGGTCCCGGCCGTGTCCCCCGCGCCCTGGGCTCCGGGGCCTGCGCTGCTGGGGTCGCTCCCGGGGCCGCGGCTCCCGAAGGCAGCAGGGCGCAGCCCCCTCCGCCCGGAGCCCCCGCCCGAGCCCCGCCCGCCCGGCTGCTCCCCGAGGCCCCGCCGGGCGCTCCAGCCCTTTCCCGCGCTCGGCCCGCGGGGTGTGGGGCGCCCTGCCCCGGGCGCACGTCCTGCCAGTGACCCCGGGAGGCTGGAGGCCCCACGGTCCCCTCCGCGGCTCCGCCCGGGCTCCCCGCTCAGCGCCTTTCCCTCGGGAAGAATCCGGGGCGGATGTGAAGTTCCCGCTGCCCCGGGCGGGGCCTCCCTGTGCCGAGGCTTTCACCCCGGCCTCGGCCGGCTCCCCGGGGCCTCCCCCACTGGATTCTTTCTTATTTCATTGTGTCCACACCTCCCTACCTTGCTAGAGGCGAAAACCCTTCCCTCTGTAGCGCTCCAGCTGTTCTCTCTTTAAGTCTCAGGTCGGATTCGTAGGTGTTCAGGATGGTTTGGAAGGTATCTAGGTGAGTTGGTGGGGCCAGGCGAGGTGAGGACCCTACTCCTCTGCCGTCTTGCCCCATCCCCAGTTCCATGTTCAAAACTAAAAACTAATAATCATTATGGAGCCTATATTTAAATGCTGTTCCAGGTCATACCCATTTCATATATGACGCATGGAAATCTTTAAATTTACAAGTATATAATATATATTTCCTCATAATGTAGAATATTTCATTTATAGTTTGAAGGGAATTATTATACACATACACCCATTACTTAATAGCACAATAATTTTATGCTAATATCAGTATATATAACTTTTTTCTTTAATTGCAATTTAGGAAGACACCTACGAATGAAGTTTAATTTTTTAAGTACTATTTTAAAATACCCAGTATTGACTGTGGTGGATATGAAAGATCATTTGATGAAACCACACATCACATTTCCAGAGGTTCAGAGATAGAGATGTTTTGGCTGAATAAGTACTCCACAAACTGATTCATAGAAATTGTTAACACCATTCTTTAGACTTATCTGTGAACTATTTGCACACATATTATTTTCATCTTAAGAAAGTTCCACAAAGGCTATCATGACTGCTATATAGTGCAAATTTAGAAAGAAGGTTAAATGAATTTTATTTCAGTAAATATTATATAACTAAATGAGGTTATTTTTTCTTAGTGGCACAGAACATGTCTTCCTCACAGTATATCCTTGGTTCTAACATGATGCCAGGATGAATAGTTTTGTTGTTTTTTTTAATATATTAAGTGAATGGTTGTCTTTGGCTGTAGGCATTTGTCAAGGTTTGTATTGTGTGCCTCAAAAATTCATATGTTAAAGTCCTAGCTCTAAAAAAAAAAAAAAAAAAAAAAAAAAGTCCTAGCTCTTAGAGCTTTTTAGAGTGTGACCTTAGTTGGAAGTGGGTCTCTACAGAGGTAATTGAGTTAAAATGAGTTCCTTAGAGTGGGTGTTACACCAATATGACTGATGGCATTATAAGAAGAGAAAATTTGGACACAGAGACAAACATATAGCTGAACCCCATGAGCACCTAAGGACAGCCACCTACAAGTCAACAAAGCAAGGCCTAGAACAGATTCTTCCCTCCTAGCTGGCTCAAAGATCACACCGGATGACACCTTAATTCCGGATTTCTACTTTACAGGACTATGGGACAGTGTGTCTGTTGTATAGGCCACTCAGTTTTAATAGTACTTTGTGATGTTAACTTTAGCTAGCTAATACAGCATTGTAAGAGGAAACAACAACATTTGAAATGGGTAAATCAGTTACCAAGTCTTTGTTGACAGGCATTTGCCAAGTTAGAAGGCCAGCATCTGACCTCAGGTCAGCTGTGAAGTTGGTACCTAAAGCAGCAAGTTTCAGCCCTGTGTCACATCACACTGCCATGAATCATGGGATTCATGGATTATCACAATTTACTTTTATTAAAAATATGAGTCGTAAGATGGTGGAGAATTTATACTTTAAAAGAAGTTCAGCAGATTCTAAAAAATGTGATGCTCTAATTCCCAAAATGGAAGAAAATTCAAGCAGGACTCTTTAAACATAAAAATCTTCCTGGTAATAGGGAACCCTGGGTGGCGCAGCGGTTTAGCGCCTGCCTTTGGCCCAGGGTGCGATCCTGGAGACCCGGGGTCGAATCCCATGTCGGGCTCCCGGTGCATGGAGCCTGCTTCTCCCTCTGCCTGTGTCTCTGCCTCTCTCTCTCTCTCTGTGACTATCATAAATAAATAAAATTAAAAAAAAAATCTTCCTGGTAATAAATAAAAGAATAGAGCAACTATGAAATGTAACTACTGCAAAACCCACAGTCTGGGACCCTTTGACATGGGGATAAAAATCTGACATACTTCATTAATCGCGGAGGACATCATTGTGATTACAATCATCCAGTCAATAATTTCTAGTGAGATTACCATCAAAAATTGCAAATTGTATTCAGCTTATTTTGTGAAAGACATCAGTAAAATAAGAAATAATACATTTTGGAAAGATTTCCAGAAGAGTAGATAAGAATAAAAACCTAGAATTTCGAAGAGTAATCTTTAGTTATCTGCCTAAATCTGCTTTGTGGAAGAGCTCATTCTCTGATACTTTCAGGTTTGTCTTCCACTTTTAACATTTCCCTTATAGTCCTCTGCCAAATAAAGGCAGAATATGCATAAGGATGCAGAACTCCACTGAATGTGGCTGTTCTAAAAATATTAGTGTTTATTATATTGCTTTAAAGGAAGTGAGACAATCTTTTCCAATGAAAGAAAAAAATCTACAACATACCATGAATCGTATAAACAGAGAAAAGAATGAGGGAAAAGAGCAGTACCAGCCTTGTGGGCATTTTTTTCTTTTTCTAGGTTATTGGTATGATTTAGGCCCCACAGATAGGCTTTTCTGTCTTAGGGTATTACTGGGTCAATAGGCATCAAGGGGAAGGTTTACCAGCCCCAAATCCACAGAAACCAGTGTGGAAAATTCTGCTGCATAGATCTGCATGCCTGAAAATGTATGCATATGTGTGTGTAAAGTTAATGACTCTATTAAATATTTAAATGTTAACAAAATAGTCCACAGTCTCCTTCCTTCACATAGAGCTTAAAAAAAAAAATTCCTGAAGCCTTGTATTTTGAACAAGGAAAAAACACACATGTATACTTTTTATGAGTTTTCATTGTTAACCTGTATTCATAAGTATGAAATTTATTAACATGTTCTCATCTTACAAAGAGAATTGAATTAAATTCTTTTTCAGTGCTTTTGTGAAACCCATTCAAAGATCAAGGATGAAATTTGAGAGTGTTTAATTGTTATCAGTGAATCTGTATCTAACCAGTGTCTGCCGAAAACTCTCATTAAAAGGTTCAACATATCAATTGCTTTAGTCTTGAAAAAACAGAATTTAAGAATAGGCTTAAGTGCAGGTAGTTAGTTTATGTTGGGAAATGGTCCCAGAGAATAGGAGGTGGGGTTTTGGAAGGAGTGAAACCAGGATGGAATGAAAATCCACTGAAGGGTGAGTTAACCAGATTTGGGACCAACAGCCTCTCACAATGAGATCTTTTAAAGATGAAAATACCTTAAAATTGTTCACTCAAAGGATAAGAGAGGAAGCCTGTATTTACCAACTAGTATCCCTCCATAAATTCAAGACCATCCCCATGGGCTTTTCATTCCCTTGAAGTTTTAGATTGTACCTGGTTGACTGCTAGGAGGACTGGGAAGTCAGTGGCAGAAGTATGGCTGAGCAAGTTGCTGTCAAGGTATATAACTACAGGAAATAGATTGTGCAGAAATGAGATGAGTTGTGACTAGACTGTGAAAACATGATGTATGTATGAATAATACTTCATACATTAATGAAGTATGTCAGATTTTATGTCAGGATGCATGATTTTTGCATCATGTTTCTCATGCATAAAATTTTTCAAGGGTTAAATGGGTTATTTCAATGATGTGAGCAGAGAACTAAGACAATACGGATCAGTGTCAACTCTGGCGAATCAAAAAGCATACGCACTGTCCAAAGGTTTATGCTTCTTACCTTTAGTTCATCTTTGCTAGATAAGGATGATAGTCTTTTATTGTCACATCCTGATTGTTAGGAAAGGCTCAAATCTAAATGTTATATGAAATTTCACACTTTTTAAAGTAAATCTAAAGAGAAGAAATGATTTTCAGGCTGGTAACCACACATGTGTTGCTAATCACTGATCTCAAGTTTAAAGAAAACTGAGTATTAATATTAAACTTTTAGTTATTTAATTATATGCATATTTTCTCCAATAATTCAAAGAAAATTATGATTTATTATGTACATTTTCTTCTTGCATGTGCTTACTGGAAAATAATTGTAAAAGAAACTTGATAAGTTTATTAAATGTAGTCTATATATTGACCAAAGGTGATGAAGTGTAATGAACCAAACTTTTAGCCCTTTGAGTCTACTAATTAACTAAATAAATATATCAATCAATTAACAAAGCAATCCTATAAAGGAAAGTCCAAAATTTAATAGATTTCCAGGAAATAATTTAAGAAAGCTAAAGGCCTCTGGATCTAATTATTAGTTTGAACTACTCCATAACATAAACTAAATATTTTTCAATTGTCTTTTAATGTTCCCTTTCTTCAGTGACAAGAAGTTCTATGAAGAAATATATTATTAAATTCTAATGAAAATAGGGACTAGCTTCAATCAGAGCTGTCTGGTGAGAATATACAATCTGCCTTTGGATTACAACAATGCCAATTATTAGACCAAAGCCACTTGAACCCAAATAAAATGTTTATAACTAACACCATTTAAAAAAAAAAAAACTGTTTTGAGAGCAGAGGCCTCAGGATATGCTTTTTTCTTTATTAGTGAAGAAGTTTGCAGAAGTCTAGGCAGTATGTATATAAAAGTTAATATAGAGTGTTTAGTCCCTGTTCTTGTTGATTCAGTTCTTATTACTGGACCCGTATTTCAGTATACAAAGCCAACCATTGACCAAGCGCTCTGAAGAGTATAGTTTGAGTATATGCCAAAAGGCCCTCAGTAAAGGAGTATTCTAGGACTTTTGTAATTATAATTTCCTTTGTCTGGGCAAGTAATTGTAGTGATTTCTTTGTTTAGCTGACCTATGTGAAAAAAAGAATGTGAACTGCTTTTTTGAGTTTATAAGCTAAAAATAATTAAATATATTGCCAAATAAGATTATTGAGAATGTTGGAAATTGGCCTCCAACAGATTCAGCTTTTTCTGACATTAAAATTTCCAGGAAGAATTTTTCATTTTGGGATTTGATACTGTGGCCTCAAATGCAGTGGAGATCTTAGTACTCAAATTAAAAAGACATACTTTTCTTTTACCACTTGTAAATATTCAATAGTAATCAAGAAGAAAGTTATCTATGAGTTTGAAGATTTTTTTTTTGTGCAATATCATTGTGAATCTTGCCTCAGAGAACAACACATGATGCTTCAATTCTCACTGTCTCTTTCAACATTAATGGATAATACTGTGGAGATATGATAGGTACAGTGTTTGATAATCCAAAAACGAAACTTTATCACTGTTAATTTCTCCTAGATTGGGGGAAAAATTCCAAATCAAAACTACATTTTTACTTGTAAAATGTAAATCTACTTTTTGGGAATTCATTTTATTTTTTAAAGTAAAACCAAACAAAACAAGCATATTTTGTAAGGATCCCTTTGTGAATTTATTTGAAAGAGCAACCTATATGCATAAGTCCTTTTGGTAAAGCCACCTTAAAATAAATCAGATTTCTGAAAAGTGGTTCTGCTTTACCCACTGAAAATCTTCAACATAATTCTGATCCAACTTTACTTGTGTAGTTCAGTTCTGAAAAGAAAACTGATTTCCTGCTGATCCAAGATCAACAATTCAATAAGCTTCAATAAGCTTATGCCTGCTGAGATTCAAACTTGCTCTAAATGTATAGGCATCTTAAGTCCTTTAAAAAACATATCCTTAAGATGTCTGGCGATGCAATGTATCTCTATGGATAAAACATGTTCTATGGATAAAACATGTTTGTTTTGTGTGTTCTCTTGGTCTTTCTTCATTTTTCTCTTTTTTCCCATGTCCCCCATCTTACCTTTTTCTAACTTTTGTGTGCCCTAGCCAGCACACACACACGCAAGCAAGTGCATTCACATACATTTTTGCTCATACACAAACACATATTATACTCCTCTGATTCTACTCAAGTGACTGTCTCAATTGCCTGTGAATCTAAGGGACGCCCTTAGTGAATATTTGAAAGCAAAGCATTGTCTAAAACTGTGGAATTATAGTGATTTCCTGACCCTACTAAAACTCCACTTTCTCTCTTCAATGTTAGCTGTAATCCTTTCTTTGTTATGCCACAGGAAATATAAGAAATCAAATTAAATTGATTCTTTGAAATGTTGAAGGCTTATTCTTTTCTTAGATATTAAGGGGTTTCATGATTCATTAAAGGATACTTTAGAAATTCCATACATATTACCTAGTATTGTGAAATCCTAAATATGATAGCTAATTTTTATTTGAACAAAGCATATCCCCCTCAGGCAGAGGCATGGGTCTGCACCATTGGGTTTATTTTTCAACGTTATTCAAAAAGAACAAAAGATCCTCTGAGAGAGCTTCAAAGTAAATAAAAAAGCTCTTCAGTAAATCACAAAATTATGCTCTTTCCTGTAGGATCAATATTTCCCTTTTTCAAGCTGAGGTGTTGGGCTACAAATAATAATACATTCGCCCAAATATCTAGGGAATCATTTTTTAAAACATCGTAAGTTTGTCTTTTAGCTCCTTTGCCTCACCATGTTAACTATGCGAGTGAACTTCATTTTAACCTTAAAGGAAAAGTGGCAAACACGTAGTCAGTTGAGTGTATACATTAGAAATTGATCTGCCTCCATAATGGTAAATCAGTGTCTCTGAAAGCCTTCTTCTCTCTCATGCTAGATTACTACATTTCCAATCCCATTCACTCTCTACTTTTGATTCCGAGTTAATTCAATAAACACTGCTTCATTTTTAAAGTAGTTCAGACAATACGTGATATATACCATTTGCTCCTTCTTTCTTCCATCTATTTTAGTTTTCTTTTGTGTCTGTGTGTCCTTTGTCTTTCCATTAGTATTACATAAAAATAAATCAATATCATTTTTATATCTGCATCTAAAATTAGTGGTGAAGAAATTCCAGTTTTACTATTGGTTCAAGATAATGATTTTTCAATATAATTGAATTTATATGCAGAAATACTTCTGGAATCCTTCTCTTAAAAATTTTACTGCATTACGGTTAAATAGAATTCCAAATACAAAATTTAGTAATTAAATTTATACCACAGTTGACTCTTAACCTGTACTCATTTTCACATTGTTGAGGGCTAGTTTCTGAACTCCAGGCTGTTCCATTGATATCATATGCATATAGTACACATGCACACACTCACACAAATGTAATGACTTCTAAAACAGCCATCTTATTGCTCGGGATTCTGTAGGTCAAGAGTTTCAAGTGGCCCAGCATATTGGGTTTCTCTCTTCTCTAGATGCCAGCTGTTGTGGTTCTTCTAGATCAGGATTACCTCCCTGGGGCCTAGATACTGGCTGTTAGTACCTTGGTTCTTCCCTACATGGCCTCTCACTCTCTCAATGTGATCTGTCATCATGAGGCAGTTTAGAACAAGCCTCTAAATATGGTAGCTTACATGAAAGAATAAATACAACATGTAAGCCTTCCTTGTAGGGTTTACATTTGGAGTCCTAGAATGACACTTGCAGTCTGTTGGTCAAAGCAAGTCACAGATCCAGTTCAGATTCAAGTGGAGGGGAAAGAGAGTCTAATTTTTAAGGGCAGAGTGACATATGCATACAGGGATGAAGAGATTATTGGTGACCATCTTTGTAGGTGATCTACCATTTAAATACATACTGTATATGCCATTACATATATAATAAAATATACATACATTTTGTTTCCTGAATGTTTTCTTTTTGTGAGTATGTGGAAATACAAATTTCTATATTGACTTTGTATCTAGGGACCTTGATAAACTTACTATTTAATTATAATACTTAACCAATAGATCCTTTAAAGCAGATAGATAGTCATATAAAAGCCTCTGACTTTCATTAATTAATTGGTGATTAATTAATTTTCTTTGATTAATTATGATTAATCGTTCTCAGTCCTTTTAAAAATTTTTCTATATTGCATTATTGCTACTTAGCAAGAGATGTCTGGTCCTATTGTCTTTATAATTAGTACTTCCTTTATTACTCAACTGAGCTACTATACTAGCATCCCATCCCAGTTTACCAGTGAACAATTTTGCTACAGCTTGCCACAGGCTATTCTGTGTTTTAGCTTATATCAGTGATGCATTTCTCATTACAGTCAGTTGGTAGGTGATTCAACTACCAAATATTGTTTTGATGTCTGCTTTCCGGAACATTCTTGGTTCCAACTGTCTTAGAACAAGTCCCTCAGGAAACAGACTCTGAGATGAGGATTTGGGGAGTGCCCTCAGAACCAACATCTGTGTGGGCATCAAGGAAGTAAGAATGAGCATAGGCAAGAGTAGAGCTGTGATAAGTAGCACAGAATCCTCAGCCCATTCCATAGGGAGTTCTAGAACTGAGATGTTCTTTCATTCAGGCCAGACATTTATTCCTTTCCATCAGCCAACCATTAGATGTGGACAGCCTTGAGAAAGCAGGAGTGACCCTGGGCAGGATATGTCTCTTTAGCTCAGGGAAATTCCTGGAGCAGGATGTAGCTAAGAGGCTTAGTTACCAACACTTCCAGCACCTGGGAGAATGATTTCATTAGTCCCCTCAGTACTAATAACTCAGAACTGAGTTATGCATGCAGTAGACACTACACTAGATTCCAATTAAAGAGTGTTTGACCTTTTCGTTGTGTCAAAGGTCTCATAATCTCCTCTGTATTTTTTTCCTCTGTTCATAAATCAGGATATTTTTTACTGACTTATTTTTCAAGTCACCTAACCCCTCTTATGTCATGTCCAGTATCTTCTTCAACTTATATGTTGAGCTCTTAATTTTAGTTATTGCATTTTTTATATTTTAGAATTTTATTGGATTAATTTTCATAGTTCCCATTTCTCTGATGCAATTTTCTTTATTGTCATTTTGAATATTTTCATCACATTTATTTTAAGTACATGTCTTAAAATTCCAGGATCTAGATGATTTACAAGTCTTTCTATTCTGTCTTTATGCTTGTTTCCCTTGATACCCCTAGTGATATTTAATTTTAAGACAGTGTGTATTAGTCAGTTTGGGCTTCTCTGAGAAAATATCAGACTGGGTGGCTTAAACAATAGGAATTATTTTCAAACTTCTGGAGCTTGGAAAGTCCAAGATCAAGGTTTCAGCTAATTCAGTTCCTTGGTGAAACCTTTCTTCCTTGGAAGACTTTCTTTTTATTATGACCTCATAGGGTGCCGAGAAAGACCTCTGGTCTCTCTTCCTCTTATAAGGACATTAATCTTACCATGGGGCCTCTACCCTTCTAACCCCATCTAAACTTATCTCCTGAAGGTACCACCTCCACTTGTCACATTGGGTTTTAAGGCTATAACATATGAGTCATGGGTGGAGGAGACAAACATTTAATCCATGAAACTGGACATTGTGTAAAAAGTTATGGAAGGTAGATTTGCTCTACCTTCTAGTAGGAAGGTAGAGTAGGGACAAGTAGGAACAAGACTGTACAGGCTAGAATAATGAAGTTCAGGTATTATAAATCTCAAATTGTCCCTGATTCTTTTTACTTTGAAGTATATCCTAAAAGGACCCCAACTAAAACCTGGTGCCTACCTTAATGGCATCTCAAATCTAGTTTTTATCTCTTTAATAATGTAAAGCTGCCAATAGTTCCATTTAGCTTTCCAGTTGCTTATTTGTTTGACTTCTGGGGCTCTTGCCTTATAAAGGTTAAGAATTAAAAAGACCTCTTTCCATAATTTGGCTATTGTTAATAATGCTACCATAAACATCAGGGTGCATGTACCTCTTTGAAGAGGATACATGTTTGTATCCTTTGGGTAAATACCTAGTAGTACAATTGCTGGGTCATAGAATAGCTCTGTTTTTAACTTTTTGAGGAACTGCCATACTGTTTTCCAGAGTGGCTGTACCAGTTTACATTCCCACTAACAGTGTAAAAGAATTCCCCTTTCTCTGCATCCTTGCCAACATCTGTTGTTTCCTGTGTTTATAATTTTAGCCATTCTGACCAATATGAGGTCGTATTTCATTGTTTTGATTTATATTTCCCTGATGCCGAGTGATGTTGAGTATATTTTCACGTGTCTGTTGGCCATCTGTATGTCTTCTTTGGAAAATGCCTGTTCGTGCTTTCTGCCCATTTCTTAACTGGATTATTTGTTTCTTGGGTGTTGACTTTGATAAGTTCTTTGTAACTTTGGATACTAACCCTTTATCAGATATGTCATTTGCAAATATCTTCTCTTATTCCATAGGGTGCCTTTTAGTTTTGTTGATTATTTCCCTTGCCATGCAGAAGCTTTTTATCTTGTTGAAATCCCAATAGTTAATTTTTGCTTTTGTTTCCCTTACCTCCAGAAATGGTCTAGTAAGAAGTTTCTATGCCTGAGGTTGCATCTCAAAGAGGTTTCTGCCTGTCAAAATCTCTAGGATTTTGATGGTTTCCTGGCTCACATTTAGGTCTTTCATCCATTTTGAATTTATTTTGGTGGATGGTATAAGAAAGTGTCCATTGGCTGATGAATGGATAAAGAAGATAGATACACACACACACACACACACACACACACAATGTAATATTATTCAGCCATCAAAAAATAATGAAATCTTGCCTTTTGCAGTGATGCAGATGGAGCCAGAGTGTACTATGTTAAGTCAAATAAGTCAGTCAGAGAAAGACAAATACTATATGACTTCACACATATGTAGAATTAAAAAACAAACATGAACATAAGGGAAAAGAGAGAGGGAAACAAATCATAAGAGACTTTTAAGTATCAGAACAAACTAAGGGTTGATGGAAGGAGGTAAGTGAAGGATGGATTTAAATGGGTGATGGGTATTAAAGAGGGCGCTTTTTGTGATGAGCAGTAGATGTTATCTGTAAGTGATGAATCACTAATTCTACACCTAAACCCAACTTTACTGTATATATTAACTAACTAGAATTTAAACAAAAAACTTGAAATTAAAAAAAAATAAGTCCTAAAAATTAAAACTGTCTCAGAGTACAGATTTAACTCCTTTTTTCCCTTCATTTTGAAATCTTGGTTCCCAGGGCACCTGTGTGGCTCACACTCAGTTAAGCATCTGCCTTTGGCTCAGGTCATGATCCCAGAGTCCTAGGGTGGAGCCCCACATCAGGGTCCCTGCTCACTGGGGAGACTGCTTCTCCCTCTCCCTTTGGTGCTCCCTCTGCTTGTTCTCTCTGTCTCTCTCTCTTTCTCTCTCTCAAATAAATAAATAAAATACTTTAAAATAAAATAAATTAAAATAAAATAAAATCTTGGTTCCTGAACTAAGAGCTACCTTGGTCTATATAAACCTTAATTTTTGTCTCGCTAGCTGTTTGACATTGCAGAAAGCTCTGCTGCTTTCTGTTGTTTGCAGTATCTGTCTCTAGCTAGTAGCTACTTAAGAAATTAGCAAATGTCCTAAGGTATGTGTCTTACCTCCAATGAACTTCTCTATTCTCCAACATCTTGGCCCTTAAAGCCCTAGCAAACTAAGAGTTTATCAGTACTTTTAAGAACTTTCTTGGGATCCCTGGGTGGCGCAGCGGTTTAGCGCCTGCCTCTGGCCCAGGGCGCGATCCTGGAAACCCGGGATCGAATCCCACGTCAGGCTCCCGGTGCATGGAGCCTGCTTCTCCCTCTGCCTATGTCTCTGCCTCTCTCTCTCTCTCTCTCTCTGTGTGACTATCATGAATAATAAAAATTAAAAAAAAAAAAGAACTTTCTTGTATGTGTGTATTTTTATACAGACACTCTAGTAGTTCTAAACAGTAGAGTGTTTGCACTGTACGCTACTATATCATGGGTAGAAATAGAAATTATTCAATTCATAGTTTGATTGCCATCTCACAAGCCTTTCTTCACAGAGGGTAGTGGTTAAGAACCATGAACTTGTACTGATGCAAAACTGAGAACTGTGTGACCTGGACAAACTACTTATGTCCTTTCTGCCTCAGTTTTCTATCCTGGAAAATGAAGATAATAAATGTATTTACCTCATGCACTTTTGAATACTGAACAAAACAATGGATACAAAGCTATCCGTACAGTGCCAAACACCTAGTACATGCTCAATAAATATTTGTATATGTTATTCCCAAACAGGTTATTTAAGTGCTTCTTCTTAATTGTCCAAAGCTTTCATTATTTTTTCACTATTCTCCACTGTTTATCTTCTGCTTCAACACTGGTGTCCTCTACATTCTTTTTGTTTTTTCATTCTTTCCCATAGACCTAGATTATATCTGTTTCAAGAATGTTCTAGGATGACTGGGTGGCCAGAATCAAAACCTGTTAGCTACACTACCAACCAAACCTTTTAATAAGAGTACAACTGGTTGTGTTTATGAATGTTTTCTTTAGTTAGCATCATTTTCACCTTTTAGCCAGTTTGATGTTCACTATAAAATGATGTGACAAAAACCTATATGAAAAGGAACGTTAAATTCTAAGTGGTGTTTTGCTGAGCCAGAGGTGTGGATTGTATTTCTGAGCTCCAATTATCATTGGCCCAGAACAAAGAATGAAAACAACATTCTTGTGTCATTTGAAATTGGTAGCATCACAGGTAAGGCACACAATGACATTTTCAGCAGTTCAAATTTTAACTACTCATGTTCAAATATATTTTATGGCTTCCCAGTCTTAGAATCTTTCTTCTATTCCTAAGAAAAGGGAAGAGAGAAAAGATTGAAAATTATATAGTTAATGCTTTATTATTATTATTTCAACATTATTCACGTGTTTAGTATTTGTTTATCTTCTATAAAAAAACTGTTGCAAAATTTTTTACAAGGAAAAGGGAATTCCTACTTAAACATATTCTTTTTTTTTTTTTTTTTTTAGAATCAAAGTGTTTTTACTATAGAAAAGTATGTTACTACTTTTTAAAGGCATAATGAAAACCACATGTCTATGAATGACCATGGAGGTTATACACAGGACATTTCTAGGCAATATCATCAACTACGTAGGAAGCATAAATTGTGTATTTACAAAAATACAATAGTCCATTAAATATGACAGTTTCCTGATAGATAGAAGTAAAGAATTGAAGACACTTGTGCATCTTACCAAACTATTGCCTTAGTAATGCATAAAATTATTAAGAGAGATCACAAAAATTAAACCATTGAGAGAAAAAAGATCATTTCAAGTACTGGTTGCTTATTTCACCAAACTAAGAACATACGTGGAAGATAATTTTATATGTATAAATGTATAAATACATAAATAAAATCACTACAATTTGGCATACTGCTTTTTTATTTAATATGTCATAGTATCCCTCTGTGTCATAAATACTAAGCTACATCATTATATTAGTGGTTATGTTGCATGTCATTATATGCACACAGAGTTGCATATTTTATTTGCTTAGTCTCCCATTGGTACACATTTGGTTATTTCCAGGTTTCAGTAATATAAATAACCATGCATTAAACATCAGTGTATGTATATATTTGCATTATCTAGTAACATCCTAATACAATTGTTATTTACATATGTAAAACCTCTGATGTATGTTGCCAAATTTCAGAGTCTTTTTTTTCCTCTTCTTTGTGTGTGTGTATGTATTTTTTTATTGGAGATCGATTTGCCAACATATAGCATAACACCCAGCGCTTATCCGGTCAACTGCCCCCCTCAGTGCCTGTCACCCAGTCACCCCATCCCCTGCCCACCTCCCTTTCCACTACCCCTTGTTCATTTCCCAGAGTTAGGGGTCTCTCATGTTCTGTCACCCTCTCTGATATTTCCCACTCATTTTCTCTCCTTTCCCCTTTAATCCCTTTCACTATTTTTTATATTCCCCAAATCAATGAGACCATCTAATGTTTTTCCTTCTCCGATTGACTTACTCCACTCAGCATAATACCCTCCAGTTCTATCCATGTAGAAACAAAGGTGGGTATTTGTCGATTCTAATGGCTGAGTAATATTCATATATATACATATATAATTAATATTCATATATATAATTAATATTCATATATATATCACATCCTCTTTATCCATTCATCTTTCAATGGACACCAAGGCTCCTTCCACAGTTTGGCTACTTTAAAATATGACAGTGGTCTAGAAGTACTGCTTTAAAAACATCGCAAGAATATGATAGAGCCTGGGTACCTGGGTGGTTCAGTTGGGTGAGCATCAGACTCTTGATTTTGGCTCAGGTCCTCCCTGATCTTGGGGTCATAGGATAGAGCCTCACATTGGGCTCTGCACTCAGCACAGAATCTGTTTGCCCCTCTCCCTCCCTCTCTGCCCCTTCTCCCTCAACCCCCCCCCCAGTGCTATGGTTGTGCTCACTCACACTCTCTAAAATAAATAAATGAATCTTTAAAAAAATGTGATAGAGCCAATCATGATAACAAACATATATACTACCTAGTTGTCCATAAAATTGAAGTTTTTTATTCCTTAATTTCAACATGAAGAAATATGCTTCATATTAGACAACTTTTTCTAAATACCTTTTATTCATTAAGTAAAGTTAATAGTGTTATAAATGAAAATAGTTCACATGTTATGTCTACTAAATATCAGGTGACATTTCATTATGTTTGTGACTAATAAAAATTGCAATTATCTTCTATAATATTATTAGACATAATAGTGATTAAATTGTTGATCACTTTTGGCTCAACTGGGTCAGGAGAAATTTGTGGCTCTTTGATTTTTACATATACATTCACACCTGTATTATAAGGTTTTATAGTCATTAACCTATGCATATTTTATTTTATTATTTTTATTTTTTATATTTTTATTAAATTCAATTTGCCAGCATATAGTATAACACCCAGAGCTCATCCCGTCAAGTGAACCTATGCATATTAAAAAAATAATAATAATCTGGTTGTGCTCAGATTTACTACAAGAAAAATCTGTATTGTCTATCTTTTCTTTTTTTTTAGGTAATTACCTTCCCTTACCATCAACATTTATATGTTACATATGAAGCTCTTATATCTATGCTGAATTGCATATTCAGGATTATTTTAATGGTATTGTCTTCAGTGTTTTTTATAACTTCATCTTGTTGATAAAAAAGAAAAGCAAAATGTTTTTCCACCCATGAAACACTTTTTCTTAAATGTAAATTTTATTAATAAGTCTTCTAGGACTTTCAAATACCTACATCTCTGAAAGTTGTTTTATTTAACTTGTGGTCATCTTTATAAAGTATTTTTTGCTGCAAATGAACTTATCTGTGACGATAAGTTACTATTTGTGCCACCTTAAATCTATCCATGGAAAAATCCTCGGCAAATTCTAGGAACTAATAAGTTAGGTTTCATATTTGTAATACCACCAAAACCATGAAGAGAAAAAAGATGATATGTTGCTTTTGTGATAGTTTTTAAACAATATACACATTGGGATATTTTTTCTGAAATATATTTATTTCTAAGCAAAATTGTAGGCTTCTGGTGAACATTCCAAGTTTTATGGAACTGATTTTACTTTGCTTTATATTTCTGAAATAGATGATAGTACTATTTTCATTTATCAACGTACTAAAAAGTAACTATTGAAGAGTCATTAAAATAACTTATGGAATATCAATTAAATATGAGTAGACAACTATATTATAAGCTAATTTCAAACAGACTACTACCCCGATTTCTTATTTAGGAATAGCTTGATTAAATGTGATAGTTTCTTATTATTTCAATAAATTACTCTGTTTTTATAATGAGACTCAGTTTTCATTTTCAATGTGTATGCCATTATGTTAGAGATTAATGTTAAGGCAATATTTGGCCATAATTACATGTACGTGTGTGTTTATATTCTGTATGAATGTGTGTGGCTATTTAACATGGATGTGTAGCAAAGGGCCTATTTTTAGAATTCATAGAACTCGGCTTACCCAATTTCATTATAGAGTCCTCTCGTAGTGTCTTCATCTGTCTGTTCTCATTAGATTTTTAAGCAAAATGTTCTGCAAAACCAAGACATAGTGCACATCAATTGCTTATCTGGGAGCTTCTTTTTTTTTTTTTTCCATCACATTCTTTCTACTTATTAGAACAATTTTGCTCATCAAGTAAGCCCCAAATCAAACACCTCCTCTCCTATTATATATATTTATGATGGTTCCATGGAGAAGTAATCATTTCTTCCCCTGTACTCCTACATCGGATCTGGGTGAAACATACCTTCATCAGTACTGATCAAATTATAGCCTTGATTTCACTTTTAGTCCTCAAAAGTAAGGGCTATATTTAATCCATCTCTGCATACCCAGCAAGTGAATAAATGAATGAGTTGCTGAAGCACCCTCTGATACAGACATTAATAACACAGGCAATAGTATACATGCACTATTTGTAAAAGCATCTATATTTTACAGATTAGAAAATCAAGGCACAAAATAGGTAACTTTCAATTGTTGCATGGCTTATAAGTAGAATATATCAGACATTAACCTTGGTCAGTTTAATGTCAAGGTCCCTATATTTATGAAGCATCTTATTAAAGACTGATCTTTCGATAAATACTTTTACTGTTAAAAACTAATAGTGCAAGGGAAGCTTGAACAATTATACAACCAGTGAGATATGCCTGTTTTCTCCTGTATCAGTTACTCTTCACGCACTATTCTAGGCTACATTTATTGTAGGCAGAACAATTATATCCTGTGAATAACCATCAAGGTTGTTAAATAAAAAATCCAGTTGCCTATCCAAAAGAGTGAATGAATCCATTTGGCAATTCAGTATTGGACGTGTCCTGCTCAGAATAGTGCTAAGCACCTGGAGGCAATGTGAGAGTAGTTCTGTCCTAAAGGACTTGCCAATTATATGAAAGTAGCAAGATTAACGCTCATGGAATAAACTTGCAAAAATTCTCTTACATAAGTTGGAGGTAAGATGAGAGAGATAAGCAAGGGCTATAGATCTTAGGAAACATTTCATGGATGAAATTAATTTTTATGGAATATTGGTAGAGAGAAGAAAAGAGAACATTCCAGGTGAGACAAAAATTTCAAGTAATAATCTAAGAGAGAAGACCTAAGTGATTTTCTTCTACCACTTTAAAGAGAGTTAAAGAGTTTATTTTTGCCCACTATGGAATGATGTTACATTATATGTGATCTGTATGTGTGTATATATATATATATATACACCCAAAGTGCTTTCATACTGGCTATTTCATTTAATCTTCACACAAATTCTGAAGAGTGGGCAAAGTTGATATTATTGTTCTCATTTTATAGATGAGAAAACTAGAGTTTTGTAGAGGTTAAATGAACTCCTAAATTCAATTTATTTACTTATTTATTTATTTATTTATTTATTTATTTATTTATTTATGAGAGAGTGAGTGAGCTCAAGTAAGGGGTAGGGGTGGGAAGAGAGAGAGAGAATCTCAAGCAGATTCCCCACTGAGTGAGGAGTCCAACACGGGGCTCTGTCCCAGGACCCTGAGATCATGATCTGACCTGAAGTCAGACACTTAACTAAGCCACCCAAGCATGATTCAACTCTGTACATAGCACTATAAACATGTACCACTTCCAGAGAGTTTCATGTGTTTTTAATGAAGTTTTGCAGTATAATTTTTTAATCCAATTTTACCTCAGGATTCTTTTTTTTTTTTTTTTTTCCTATGAGTCTCTAAGTGTAAATCACTTGTTATGGTTAATCAGAGAGCATGACTGTATTTTTCTAGGAAGTATGAACTGGATTTTTTTCTAGGAATGGAGGCATCAAAGTTAAATTGTCCCTTCCTCATAAGAACATGCTGCTATTTTTTGCAGAGATCCAAAGTAAGAATGTTCATAGTATCCTCTAAGGTTTTTACTAGCCTCTGTCATTTGAATGTGAAACTGGGGATTGATTTTCACATAATGGAAAATTATTGATATTTATGGAATGAATCTATAACAATCTTAATTTACATTAGTCAAACTTTAAGATTAAAACTTTGACTTCACCAAGCAGATTAACATTCCATTTAAATTTATATTTGTGATAGCTGTCTCTAAATCCCTTAAAAATGACAGCGCCACTTCTATATAGCACCAAGTTTATGATCAATACTTGAAAATGACTGCCTCAACTTTCCTCCAAAGAATGGAGTAATAAGCCATTAACCTAAAGACTGAAGATTATTCTCTGAAAGAGTGGGGTATGTCAGATTTTTGTTGATGCCTCTATTTGTCTGCTTTATGATTTTAGTTGACATAAATAAGCAGTCAGTGGAAACCAATATTATTTCTCAATCAAGGGAAGAAGATAGGAAATTGTAAGGGCAGAAGACAAAGTTCATATTTTGAAAATAATTGTACTGAGGAAAAAAATAAATTTTTCCCCCAGAGACTATCTCACATTTGTGACAGTGAGTGTAGGGAAATGAGCACAGGATTTGAACCAATACAAATGGGTGTAAGGGCTGTGTTCTGCTACTCACAGTGTGACTTTGAAGAAGTCATTGGAGCAATCAGGTCTGAGTTTTCATGCTTAGCAAATTGGAATAACAGCAATAGATGAAGGAATGAGACAAATACATAATGAAAAAGAAGCATTCCTGGGAGAAAGCATAGCACATTCCTGTTCTGGAGAAAAGGGACAGCATGTCATGCAGCTGAATATTTTGAAAATAAAGAATCAGTCAGGGAATGACACTAGAGAGAAAGCGAGAGGCCCACTTAGGTTTTTAATCCCACACCAAGGAATTTTACTTTTTCCTGACAACAGTTACATTCACTGAGTGCTCTCCATGTTAACCAGACAGTGTTATCTCTTCATATACATTATTTTATTGAATCATCATAATCACCCTATGAGGGAACTGAGGACCAGACAGGCTAAGAAGGTCATTAATGTGGCACAGCTGGGGGGCGCCCAGCTGACTCAGTCTGTAGAACATGGGACTCTTGAACTCCTGAGTTCAAGCCCCACATTGGGCATAGACCTTACTTAAGAAAAAAACAAAAAGCATAGCACAGTGGGTAAGTGGCACAGCTAAGATTCAAATCCCGTTAAGCCTGATTTCAGAATCAAGACTTATCCACTCAAAGAACTACATTGAAATATTTCAATCCCAACAGCAGCATGATCAGATTTTCATTTTAGAAAGAGTACTCTGATTGCAAAGACAAGAACTGATCTGGAGAAAAGGCTTAATTGGAAACAGAGAAACCAGTAACTAGAAATGAGATGATTACAGCCACAAATAAGGTAGAAGCAGTGCACGTGAGACATTTAGAAGACAGAATCCATAAGATTTAGCAATTTATTTAGTAAAAGTGATAAGAAAAAAAAAAAGATAGGACATAAGAATGCACTCAGGTGGTTTTTTTGCTTGTTTGCTTTTGTTTTTGTTTTAGTGTTTTCCTACATCCACCCTGTATATTAGCTATACTTAAACATTATTCACTGTTGCCCTCATAGGCAATCTGCTTGACTTATGAGACTTCACCTATGTAATTTCCTTGGCCTGGAGAAGTCTCTCTACCCCACCCCACCCTACCAAACTGTGACAGAGAGATATCTTGCGTCACCTGCTTTCAAGGGTTTCTCTTATTGTCCCAAAGCTTCTGCGGTGTCTTCCACTTTTGGAATCTTCATGTCTCTGAATGTCTCTCTTGAAAAGTGTATGGAGAGCTACCTGTGTCCTATATTTTTCTACTTCAGTTTTGCTAGGGAAAGAACTGTGTCCTGTTTTTCCTTAAAGAATAATCTGATGGCTTCTTGGGCAGCAGAGGTGTTAAATCAGTATTTGCTGAATTTGAGTAAATAAAGTGAGTCTCCTGTCAGTGTATGAAATGCACTAATTTAGTAAATACTGTAAATCATGGCTCATAAATTGCCTCATTGGAAAGGTCTTTTTTGACTCCTTTGTAAAGCAGTTTTCTGACTCATGACCCCTCTCTTCCTCTGTCTTATCACTTTGTTTTATTTCCTTTATACTACTTACTACTATTGGAACAAGACTGGCTACATAATTAGCAGAGTCCAGTGAATGAAAATGAAAATGCAGTATCTTGTTAAAAGAAATTACTCAGTTACAGGAAGGCAGGAGCTGAGCATTAAACTGACTTAAACGGAGCCTTGAACTGCGCAGGTCATATGGCCATGAGGCCAGTCGTGGCTCTGAAGTTATCTCTCAAATTTCCATATGTATGTTTCATATCTTTCCTTCTTTTCATTAAACTCTAGGAAAGTAGGAATTATCCCTGTCTTATCCCCAGTGCCCAGAGGGGAAAAAGATGGCAGATGGTAGCTACCTAATAAATATATTTTTTTGAATAAAAGAATGATTTTAGACTGAAGTTTCACATTTTTAAACTTTTGAGGATAATTGTCCTGACAAAACCCTTTCCTCTATGTAATTTCACACAGTGGTTCCAGCCTCGGCTGCATGATGCATCCTGGAGAAGATGACAGTGATTTTTTTTTTTTTTTAATTGAAAACCAACACTCACCATGTTGAATAGCTCTAATTATCATCCCTAGGATGTGTCCACGAGCTGAATGGACCAGGGAGACTCAATTATCACCACTCTGTTAAGGCAGTCCTTCCTAAATGTAGTCGAGATTCTGAAATCGCCAACGATTTCAAGAATATTGTGACTTATTCTAGTCAGTACCTATTTTGTGATGTAGACCTCAATTCTCTATCCCTGCCAATCTCACTTCTTTCAAAAGCATTAAATTAACTTTTATGAAGGAAAAGAAAGAACCTAACTGAAGACAGTAAGAGGTTAATGTAAGCCATTGTTTCTGTGACATAGTACTGCTGCACAAAGCATAATAACTTCATCAGATGGAATTCAAAACTTTAGGCAAAAAGAATTATGGCCTTTCAGGTATTCAAAATACCTTTTGAGATGTATGTGAAAAAGATAATTGAGGAGTTTGGATTGTCCTTTGAGATGCCACATGATAGTTTAAATCCAATCAAACATTGTTTTAAATAATAGTAGGTGAATTCTCAATAGAGCTATGCAAGACCCAATTCTAAAGAAGAGGGGGAAATATTTTAAGGGAAAATTCTATTTTTCCCCAGAAATTCTTTCAGTTTTATAAATGTGGATTCATCTCCTGAAATCTAAAATCACATTGTTATTGGTGATTATATTTTTAATTTAAAGAACAAACTCATAACTAAAATGTAATAAAACCTGTCATTTAAGTGGCCATCATGTGCCAGACAGTGTGCTTAACTGCTTTAGCAGTGTTACCTAATTTAATGCTCACAACAATTCTAAAGTCAGATGCCCTCCACTCCCTCCCTCCTCCATTTTACAAATAAAGAAATCAAAGTTTAAAGAAATTGAAAAAACCTTGACCAAGGTCACAAAGTGAAAAGAAAAAAAAAAAAAAACAGAGCCAACATTGCAACCAAATTTTAGTTGAAAAGCAAGTATGACATATGGCCGTTTTGGCTTTTATCTGAACAGAGAGTTTATTTCTGGGATGATTTCTAATTTAGCTGTGTTTTTTTGTTGTTGTTTTCACACACTCATGAATAGCCTTGACATAACTAAAATTCTGACAGCATAGTCTATTATAATAAGGTTCTGTTTCATTTTATTTGTGTAAGTAATTTCTTCTTTTTAAATTAGTAAACAAATAGGGAAATGTAGTTAAAATTAAATGCTTCAAGATACTTTATAAGTCATTTGCTCAAAATGTCCTTTCTCATCGCAAATGGCTACATGGACTTATCACCGTTGTGTCAAGATGGAGAGAAACTGATGCTTTCTGGTATCATTTGAGGTGCAATGCTAAGCACCACTGCCAAAACCATACCCCTCAACTGGTCTTTCCTTTTCTAAAAGATATTATCCTTCTGAAGGATACTTAATGAGGTCTCTGTTTGAAGGCACTGTGTTTGGAAGGCCTTGACAAAGTAGACCCAGAGATGGCTAACATCAGAGCCCATCAATTTGTTAGATTGCCAAAAAAGGTGAAGGTATGTGGCAAAAGACAAATTTGGAAGATGGCACATAACAACAGAGAGCCCTATGAAGTGGCCTGAAAGCAGCAAATGTAAGAAAAAATATATACTTAAGGGAGTAATGATGGGTATGGATGAAGATCAATTTGAGAGTGGATATTAGACTTGGGTGAAGTGAGAGTCGCCAAACTGTCTTCCTGCTCATTATGGGTGCTTGGGGCTCATAAGGTGGGGAATGCAGGAAGGAGGTGACTAAAGAGATTAGGTGTATGTGGTAATAATTGCATCAGAGGGAAAAGAGTGTGTTTCTGTGCTCAGACCCCTAATGGTTGGATGCTGGGAGAGTGGCAACAAGGGATAGGATCTTGGCAATAAGAAATTGATAGGGTGATAGGAAAGCACAGATAGAGCAAATGAATCAATGACTACAAAGGCCGGCTGTTTGATGTCTTAGGCGGTATGATATAATGACTGTCCCTGCTGCAAAGCCACAAATATTGAATTCAGAAAAAAAAAAACAAAAAACGAATTTGTTATAATATGAAATAATGTCTAAGCTTAAGATGCTAAAGTGGATGAGAGTTCTGTTTGTAAAACAGAAATGGATTCTAGATGATTCTGGCAAAGAAAAGAAGTGGTAGTATCTGCATGATTTGGGGATACGACTAAGTCACATCTGAAGTGCAGCCCTAATGCCCGATTCTGTGTTTCCCTGCTTGTCGGGAGAGCCAGGAAGAGCAGAGAGAAGACTGCAGTCACTGTGGGGCCCTGCTGGAGGTCCCATTCCTTATTCTGGCCTCAGTTTTCTCACCTGTAAAATGACTGTTGTGCTTTAAGTGATTCCATCTGTCCCTTTCCCTATGGGACCTCCAGCTCATTGTAAGTTTAATATTTTACTTCTTTGCCTAGAGAATCTTTTCAAAATCTTGCATTTAATTCCCTAGGGATCTTTTTTCTGCATAGTGTTGAAATTCTGTGCGTTGTGAATTCTCTCTTTAATTTAAAATATTAAAAGGGACATTGTCAGTCTCACACGCAGGCACTCTCGCCGTGGGCCACTCTGCTGGTAATGGAAGTTGCCTGCCTAATTCCTTTCCTCAGGCATCAGAAGGCAAATACCCCCTTTCAACTTGGCAACGTAAGGTGATTTAACTCTCATTTTAGAAACGTTAGCAAAAGGCTATTTCTACTTCAGGTTTAACGATCTCAATGATGCCCGGGTAGTGAGTGGCATCGTACGACGTCCCACTGTACTTAGAGAAAAAGTGTAATTTAGCAGCTTTTGTTTACATAGTTCTAGATATTGGTGACGACATTCATGGGAATTATTTCTAGACAAACCCACACAAATTGCTCATGATTCTGAAGGAAATAACGTATGTTTGGCAGTTTAGAAATTATTTTGTCTTTGAGTGTTAATCTTAGAAGGCACAATTCGGAGACAAAAGTCTTTGTTCTCACCCCTGCCCTGATTATCATGAAAAGGACAGGCAATGTCACATATCCTCAGGGATTTTACTGTGTATCCTAATACATTATTGGCAGGTGAAAAGGAACACAAAATATGTCCCAGTCTGGAGTTTAATTTTTAATCCATTTCATGTTTATTTTGATAGAAACTCACTTTATGGTTCATTTTTTTTTAGGTTAATGGTATATTTATTTTTATAGCTATGCACACCCATGCACACATACACACACACACACACACACATAGACACACAAAAGAAGGCTTCTCAGCTTTGACAGAAAAAAAAAGTAAATATATGTATTTGCCCTACTTTTTATTTGATTAAGGCATGCACGCACCTACATTTATTCTAAGCCCCAATTTAGGTCACTGCACATTATTCAGTCAGTTCATGACAGCAGCTTCTGCTTGTAGCATGATTGTGGTTATAGAACTCTGCAGAATGTTTGTTATGGGTATGCCCATGCACGTGTATGCAGGCATGCATTTGAGAGTCCATGACATGTGGCAATAATAGCTTTAATAGATAATAGTAAAATAATGATAATTATTCGAGCCTAGTGTACATGTGTGTGTATGTGCATAACACACATACTAAAGTGCAACTTCATTTAAGGACAGTCATTTGTTTTATGGTACCTTTCCCCAATTAATAATCCCTAAAGCTCTCTGCTTTTCTCCTACCCTATCACTCCTGAACTCTTGTACCTGACCATCTAGGTCTCATCCTAACCTATCCACCTTCCCTAATGTGTACTTGTGCCTGTAGTCAGACAAATTTGTCCCCATGCTGCAGCACGAGGTGAGTTTGCCACATGTTACTCTCATAAATGGTTGACATTTTTGTTTGTTCTGTCAGACCATGTGCTCTTTGAGGGTAGAAGCAAGACCATTTTCCTAGTTGTATCCTTAGAGCCTTGCACATGATGGACCTTAGTAATTAATTTGTAAGGAAAGGAAGAAGGGAGAAAAGGAAGACTGAAGGAAGGGGGGCATTTTTTTTTTCTATTTCTACCTCCTGTTTGTTGTGCAAACTAGATGAGTTTAAAGATGCATTTCATTCCCTCAATTATTCCTGTGCCCATGCATAAAGGGCCTTCCAATTTTCTTGCTATCTCTCATTTGTAGGAAATTTTTTCCCAACATCACCTTCCCAGAATTAACTGTTTCTTATCGGAAATCCACTTATAAAGATTTTGTGTGAATGAGTGTGCGTACGTGTGCAGGTGTCAGGTGACTGCATTTATTTGATCTCATCACATAAGCTTCCATTCACAATGTGTATCTTTTTTTCCTGGAAGTATCCTACTCCTGATCCCCAAATACCTCTTGATGGGGTTCAAGGAAGGCCATTCCAGAATATACCATTCTGACATATTGGTTATTTTGCATTAAAGTTAGCTAAGAAAGAGTCAGTGAAATAAGGTTTTTCTGACCTTCCTCTGTTCCCCCAAAAGCAGGAAATAAATTTCCCATGTGAAGGGTACCCTCCCTGCACCTAGAGGGTAGATGACATCATTATTGCTGAAGAGAGGGATTTCGGGGGCAAGAAGACAGATAAACAAACCTTAGTATTTCCTCATTAATTTGCCACCGCAAGCCCAAACTTCTTTATTTTGTCAATTCTTCACAAATTGTTTCTTTGTCTCAAAGGTATAAAAGCTGTTGGCTTTGGTCACTTCTGGAAGGCTTATTTCTTTGGGGCTCCATACTTACAAAACTAAATTTGTTTTTCTCTGTTAATCTGCCTGTGTCAATTTAATTATCAGGCCAGCCAAAGAATATAGAAGGAAAGAAGGGAATGTTTTTCTTCCCCTACACTCTCTAACAAGTTGAAGACTTTCTTATTCAGATTCTGGTTATTTTTGATTTTTTATTTTTATATTTTTAATAAGGATCACATGTATGGATTTCTTCCCAGCATGGAATGCTTGTGTACTTTAAAGGCTGTCTGTGCAGGGAAAGGGAGACATAGAAAAATCCAATTTAAATTGGACATAGGAAACAAAAATATGAATTATGAATGGCAATGACACAAACCATTTTTCTTTTGACATATATGTCTAAAAGTATCTTATTTTGGGGGTACATTTCCATTGATTTCTCAGTTCAAATCACAGAATTAATTTTATTTTAATATAACTTCAACTTAGGATTTATAGTAAAGCTGCATACCGAATTCCAAGGACCCATTAGTGAAATACTATATGGACAGAATGCATATTTCAGCATATTGATTTGTGCCACTAACCTCTGGTCTAGAAGTCACTTCATTTATCTAAACAATGGATGATGTCTTTAAAGAAATGTAGCAAGTACTGACTTTGTATAAGGCTGGTTAGTGAATGTTTCTGTAATTTTCATTGTGTTGTATTACTTCACAAATGTGTTTGACAACAGACTTTTTAATGTTTTTTTAAATATTCATATTTTATCTTGCAGGTAGCAAAAGATGGTAGTCAATGAAGTCAAGATATTATATTTCAATAATTCCATACTTTTACATGAAATTGTTGATTTGGAACAAGTATTAAACCATATTGTATATATTAAACATAAATATTTGAGAACTTAGGATTTGAAGAGGTTTTTTGTGGTTATTTTTTGTTTTTACTTGAAATATGAGTTTCGATAGCATAAAATCTTTGGAGTCATTTATCCAGTAAACTTGAAAATCAACTGCATCCCCAAGATTCTATTAGGATTTGAAATAATAATCATTCCAGGGCTTTTAAAAATTGTTTCTTGAAAGGTTGATTTTTCTACCTCCTGCATCTGCTGATTCTTCTTTATGGTAGAGTCCTTTACTCCTGTGGTTTATAGTTTTTATACTGTGATCTCATTTACACTTAAAGGTCTTTCTCATGGAAGCTTTACATACTATCAGCTAGTTGTAGCAGTCTCCTTTCACTCCTTTCTGGAATTTGCTTCTAGCTGATGAGATATATTATTGGTCTTGAATTAGTTCAATAGAATTTTTCTGGCCTCTAGAAAATTATACTTAATTCATCATTGCTATATATTTGAACTGGAAAAGGATCTCCATGTCAGCTTAGTGGACCACATTGCTAGTAGTGGCCCAAGCATGTAGTTTCAACTTTGAGAGAGCTCAAAGTACACATTCAGATACATCACAAAAAAACAAAAACAAAAAACCTCTAAAGTCCAGTATGATGAGTTCAATGATGAAATACCAGTTAAAAGCTGCTATTGGGTATTATTATAGATGACTATATCTATGGCAAGAAGTGACCAGTACATAAAATACAATTAGAGGTGGCATAATCTTAACTTTATAAAAGTACTGTAGGGATAATACATTGGGATACGTTCAGTGTGTGTGTGTGTATGTGTGTGTATATGTGTGTATCTATGTATTTAAATCAGAAAGCCTAATATGAGAATAATGCACATCTATCCTTATCAGGTAGGAATATTATAAGGGAGTAAAGATAATTTCAGAAAGGTTATATCAACTATCTAAGTTTTGGTCAAACAAATTGTAGTCTCCTACTTTCTTGGTGATTTATTTATTTATTTATGTATTTATGTATGTATGTATTTATTTATTTTTAGTATTTTCTGAAATAAGCACCATTCCCACTTACAGATAAGAAAACTGAGGTCCAGAGAAGTTAAGTAATTTTCTCAAGATTATGCAGTTAGTGGCAGTCTTGATTCAAATCTAGTATTTCTAGCTCCAGGATCAAGTTTTTAGCGTTATAGTGGGGAAAAAAACAAAAACAAAACAAACATTATATGTTCTCAATCATGTGGGCAATATAAATAATAGTGAAAGGGAATATAAGGGAAGGGAGAAGAAATGTGTGGGAAATATCAGAAAGGGAGACAGAACGTAAAGACTGCTAACTCTGGGAAACGAACTAGGGGTGGTAGGAGGGGAGGAGGGCGGGGGGTGGGAGTGATTGGGTGACAGGCACTGGGGGTTATTCTGTATGTTGGTAAATTGAACACCAATAAAAAATAAATTAAAAAAAAAAACACGAGCAAACAAAAACCAAAAAACAAAATAGAAAAAAAAATATCTTTAGTTTAAGGAAAAGAGTTATCAGGAGAAGACATAGTCAATCATAAAAAATTCAAAATCAAGGCACATTGAGAATTTGCAATCACATATCTGATAGTCATGAAATTGGCCTAAGACTTCCTCTGCAAGAATGAGTGAATGGTAATGGGGACATTTTAAAGTGGAGAGAAAAGGGTTTATATCAGACATTTTTTAAAGGTCACTTTCCTATCCCTTCTTGTGTCCCCCAGAAACCTGTACCTTAATCTCCCATCTCCAAGGACACCTTCCTTAAGTACCGAGCTTTAGCAGAGTCCTCTCTCTTATATCACAGCATTCTCTTTCAGTTCTGCTACCAGCTTCATTCTCTCACAGAGTTGCTTTGATCTCCTTATTTCTGAGAGTGGTATTGAAAATTGTGGAGAAGGTGTATGTGTGGAAGGACACCTCCATTAGAAAAATCAGTGACTTGCAAGTAGAAGTTTCAATTTTAGTGAAAAGATAGAATTTTGCAACTTGAGTTTATTCACAGTAGAACAGAGGATATGCCAAGAAACCACACTGAACTCTATGGGAAACATAGCCCTATATACTGACACATTTGCCTTTGAGCAGAAACCAGGGAAATCAGAGTTAAGGAAGAAAGAGTTTGCAGTTAGAGGGAAATACATATTACCATGGGCCTCATACTAGAGAAATAGAAAAGAGGAGTATAATGGAGATTCCAGCTGGAATACTTACATGTTAGTAACATTTTCATAATTCCTACCAAGCGACTAGATTCTGTAGCTCTAATATGGGGAAATTGAAAAACAGACCCATGGACAAAGCCAGGAATGCAAGACACTAATAATGTATATATCTGAAAACCATTATTTTGTATGTTACAGATTTTCTTTTTTTTGTTACAGATTTTCTTGTTATATAGAATCATAATTTTCTTAATATTACTTAATGTTCATATTTTTAAACCACAAAGATTTCTTCTCCCATCTCCTCAATTCATCAGTTTATTTACTTAATTGAATAGAACTCATACCTTAGTGTCTACTCAAGTTTACTATTCTAAGGCTTTTACTTAACAGTAGGAGATAATAAGAGAGTGGATTTTGGCTGTCCCTACCCCAAAACAAAGCAATGACAATGGTTGGTCCTTTATTTGTAATAACTATTTTTAGAGAATTATTTTAATATGTTTCAAAAACATACATCTTCTTAGGTATGTGAAAATTCCCATTGAAATCCTGTTTCAGCTATTCAATCTTCTCCATATATTTTACTCTTCTAAATAGAATGCAAAGGTAGATTTTACATTAGTACTTCATATTCCAAACATAAGTTATCCAAAGAATACATTTTTAATGCACAGAGAAAAACATAGCAAAATTAAACAGCAAATTCCCTACTTTTTAATGACAAACAGATTAAATGTGCAGAAAATATGCAAAGCAATAGTGTTTGCAATGTGTTAGCAAATTAAAAATAATCTCAAGAAAGAGAAAAGCCAAAGGACAAACATCAGTACAATTTCCAAAGGCTACAGAAAAATGATTTCGGTATTGGGAAAAAAATAGGTGGAAACAATGGTGAATATGGGAGAAAAAATACATAGTGTTAGGCAATTGTCTCCCCAGAGTTACAGGATAAAAATTCAATTTTGAACCAATCATGTTCACATCATACAAGAGTGTTTTTTTTTTTCACAGCTGTATTTTGCCATAACAAAGAGTACTTTAACATTGTACAAAACCAAAGTATAACTTTGCTATAACATAGATTTTATTAATTGAAACTAAAGCAGATTTACTCAGGGTAAAGTTATAAATCATGCCCTAGAGCAAGAGGCTGCCTGTGAAATTTGTTTCACATTGTCTATCTACATATTTCCTCTAGGATTAAAGAGATTGTAATGATTCATTTTTATTTTTACTTTGTTTATTCTACTGGTGTTGGATGCACATTGTTGCTTTGCCTGCAGTTTTTGTGGTGGTTTGTGACACTCACGCAATCTGAGAGTCCATCACTGTAATCATTCTTCTTGAAGCAGCCTTTATGATTTTCCATGTTGCTCAGTTATAACCTGCAAAAAAAATGGGATCAAATAAAGTAAAAGAACAATATTAAACTGCAATTTCATTGTGAATTTATTATATTCCCTTTTCCTGAAATGTGTAATTCAAGGAAAAACGATATCATGATGTCATTTCTTTTTCCTATTGAATTAATCTGTGGGTTTTAGATCTTGAAAGGAATTGGGAAGAAATGAAGGAGAGGAGTAGTTATAAGAAATGCTTGGCACTGGAATAATAAAGAACCAGTTGAAATTGACAAATCATCAAGGTGCCCCTGGAATGTTATTGTACATTCAGAAATGCTGGAAAGAGAAATATAATTTTGTGGTATCTAAACCATAAACCACATGAGGCATAAGCCAATTTTGTTTACTGAGGCACCTACCACAGAATGTGCTGTTAAGTAGGTACTTGGTAAAGACTGAATTAAATCCCCTTTCTGAGCTAAATCCCACAGAACTTGATTGTAATTTGCCTTCAGTTCTCACCCTTAATATTGGGATTCCTTAGACTGTGGCCTAGCCTTATACTCTGCTACTGACACACACTCTAATTCCCATGCCTCTAGATACTGTATCTATGATAAAGTTTCCCAATATGGAAAAAAAAAGGTTCCCAATATGTATCACCAGACCTAATTTCTCTTCTTAACTACCAATTACTACACCTAACTCCCTACTTAACATTTCCACTCATATAGCTATGAAATATTTCAGCCTAATATGGCGAAACTAGAATCATCACAGATGATACACACATCTGGCTCAACCTATATTCTCCACCAGCCTTGTCCCTCACAGTCAATACCAACAGCCCTCAGTTACTAAAATCCAACCAGTATTCATCCTTTTTTTTTTAACTCATGACCCACATCCAATCCATCAGTAAGTTCTGTTGACTTTACCTTTGAAATGTATCCTAGATCAATCCATCCAATTTTCTAACTCACCAAATATTTAGTCTAAATCACTACAAGTTCTTTCCTGAGAAGTTTCAGAACTGATCTCTCAGTTTTTATTCCTGCCTCTGGTCTCCATTTTCCAGAGTAGACATACACATATTTCAAACAAAATCAGATAATGTCATTACTGCTTAAAATCCTCCAGTGACTTCCTATTGCCCTTAGAATGAAATCCAACTTCTCAGCAATGGCCACCACACAGCGTGTGATATGCCCTACCCCCTTTTTTATGTATCTTTTGCCACTCTTTCCTACTCACTAGATCACCAGTTATATAGTTCTCCTTTCTGTTGCTTGAATGTAAGTTCACACAAGGCCACAGGTGCTCAGTATCCCTTTACATTAACATTTTATCCTCTTATCTTGGATAGCTGTCTTGTTCTGAGGTAAACGGCCTGACTATCCAAAATACTCCCTCTCTGAGCCACAACACTTACTTCATTTTCCTTATTACATAATTATCCAAAATCATTTTATTGCTTTGTCTATTTGCTTATAGAATTTTCCCCCTCACTCCTCCACTCTGCAAGAATGTAAGTGGAAACATGTCCACATAGCCTCCATCCTATCCCCAGTGAGAATAGCACACAACACATGATAGATGCTTAAGATACTTATTTAATAAATACTAAAAATAATTATTGAATTTATAATAAAGAAAAATACTCATTTTAACTCACTATTTTGTTATTTGTTTGATATTGCACAATAGTAGATCCATTAAATTTATCATGTGGTTCAAATATTTTTTGTAGCATAAAATGTTTATAAATAAGAGAACAAGGAACAGCAGGGTAGTATTACTTTGAAAGTTCTTGAAGGTATGTGAAGTGACCAGGCAAGGATCTCAAAATCTAAGAGGAAAAATGAATAAGAAGAGGGTACAAAAACGTCAAAATCTACAGTTCTTCATGTTCTGGAGAAATAAAATATAGCAGATGCTAGTTGAAACACTAGAAAACCAACAATCCTTTATGCCTTAGGACTGTCATGGAGGTGGGGGAGATTTCTTAAACTTGGGACTTTCGGTCTTAAAACCAGGGCAAGTTGATCAACCTTGTTGAAAATAAGGACTTTTTCTTTTGCTATTTATATTTTCAATATCTTCCCTGCTACTTGTTTCCTATTTACTTCTATAAGTAGAAGTGCTTAGAAAACTATAAAATGGCTTTGTTGGTTTTGGAAACATAGCAAAGGGGAGAACAGGTGAGCCTGTCCTGTTCTTCACTGCAACTAGGAGGAAAGCCAGCAGCTGCTGCTGAGCATGAGCGGTGGGGACCTGAAAAAGTGAGTAAGAAGGGTAATACAATTCTGGGAAGAAGAGGAAGGAGAATATCAGAATGTTCATCTTTAACTCGCAGCTGAGTTCACTCACATTTTGTTCAAGGAGGTCATTGAGGATCATGATCACCAGTTGACCCCTGAGCCAGACCTAGGCAGTGGTGGCTTCTAACCCACTCTCCAGGCCTTGGAATATACTTTATGCCCACTGTTCTCACAGCCAGAGTTACTTCAAGGATACAACCTGGACAAGATGATTGTCGTTGAGATCATCTGGGCTGGACATGTCGCTGAACCGTGTTAAGCCTCTATATATACCTTTAAGTTCTTTCAGGCAAGTGCAGAGATATGCTCCTCCTGCAGCCACCCAAGACAGCCTTATAGATAAATTCCCTTGCTTGTTTAGAGATCTGCCATCGGCCCGTCTGGGTGGTCTGCCTTTTTTTCAGTCTTCCCATGCCCTCTGTATAAGGAGCCAGTTTCAGATTTCACCTGGAGAACTCCTGAGCCTCTGATCCAACACGTTTATTGTGGTTACTGATGTATTTTATTCATTTATTTGGTGTGTGCTTTTAATCTACTTAGCTAATTCTATGCATGGTATTTCTCTCTCTCTCTCTCTCTTTTCTTTTCTTTTTTTTTTTTTTGTAGTGATTTCTTTTTCTTTTCCCCCTCCTAATCATATGGATATTGTACCTTCTTTTTTTCTTGTTTGTCTCAGTGGTGACCTTTAAGTTTTAATGGTGATACCTCACTTAATAAAGCATAAAGCTAGTAAATATTCCCACCCTTCTCCAAAAAAATATAAGAGCTTTAGAACACTTTAACTGTAACCCCTCCCACTAATCTTTTGCATATTATAGATATCCAATATTTCACTTTGTTTAATTTGCCCCCAAATTAATTACTGATATTACTATATTATAATATTTATACATTATTAATACTACTGTATTATTTTTATATAGTGATTTTTTTAGATTTAACTATGTGAATCAGTGTCTTTATTTGCCATTCTTTTTTACATCTGTTTCTTTCTAAATTCAGTTTACTTCTTCCTAAATTGTATCTTTTAGATTTTCCTCAGCAAAGGATGTAGTAGAAGCTAGTGATTTTTTTTTTGTCTGAAAAAATCTCTTTTAATCTTCATTAATAAATTATTTTACATTGGGATGCCTGGGTGGCTCAGTGGTTGACCATCTGCCTTCAGCTCAGGGCTTGATCCTGTGGTCCTAGGATCGAGTTCCGCACCAGGCTCACTGCATGGAGCCTGCTTCTCCCTCTATCTCTGCCTCTGTCTGTGTCTCTCATGGATAAACAAATATAATATTTTATTAAAAAATAAAATAAATTAGTATATAGACAGGTAAAGGCTGCTGTAATATTTATTTTCACTTAGCACTGTTGAGATATGATTCTTCTATTTTACATGTTCTACTATTCTTGTTGAAAAATTTGCTATGAACTAATCTTCTCCTGTTTAAATACCTATTTTTTCTTCTAGCTATTTTTAAATTTGTGTTTATGTTTGTTTGTGAGGTAGATTTGATTGAATTTATCTTGAGATGAATCTAGCTCTCTGAAGAAATACATAGGTAAATAGATAGACCAACATAAACAAATTTATATAGATATACAAATACATATCACAAGTTATATATACATATGCATATACATATTAATATCACAATTCTTAAACATATTTCTTATATTACTTATTTTTTATTTTTTAATTTTTTTATATTACTCTTTTAAGGATACTTCTCATTGTCTTTCTGGCTCTTATTAGACAACTGTTGGACCATCTCACTGATTTTTTTCTTTTTCAGTGTTTCATAAGCTCTTTCTTATCACTTTTTTTCCCTCTTTGTTTCTCTGGCAATGTTATAAGACAATACTGTTTTCTTGATAATTATTTCTTAGCTAAATTTAATATATCTGTTTATGAGTTTTATTTATTTATTTATTTTTGTTTATGAGTTTTAATGATATTTTTATTTGTAAAATTATTATTGGCACTCATTGAAAATGGTTTTGTTCTTTTGATAACATCTTGTTTGGGATATTCCCAAACAAGATGTATATTTCATCTCTCCATCTTTCATTTTTCATATATTTTCATATATTTTCTCTCCATCTTTCATTTTTAATTATTTTAAAACTTACCTTTAGTAATCCATTATCAGAATGTTTTGGTGTTTTTAATCTTGTTCTTTGCTCTTTCTGTTGACTCTCACTCAAGATTTATTCATTTGTTTGATAATTATGATTCGAATTACTGCTTAGCAAGGTTTTATATTCATAATCCCTAAATCTTTTGTTGGGGGTGTGCCTTTCCAGAGAATTTTGGACGCTGAATGTGACGGTACCAAACCAGAAATAATTTTTTGTTAAATTCTTTCTGTGGGATTTCTTTATTCTTATCAATAGTTTAAATTCAACCCCCATACCTATGTAAGAGATTTTCATGTTAGGCTGTTCAATCTCTTGTCCTTGAAATCCCAAGTCTCTTGGCAGAGATTCATGTGTCCCAGAGACCCAAAAGATCAGTGACTCCATATCAGTCATTTCCACTTTTTTCCCTCATTTTGGCCACTGAAGATTTCCTTAACGTATTTCTCTAAGTTATGTTTATCTAAAGTTTATACAAATAATGTTTGACCTAATGTTTATCCTTTCTTTTTTTACACATACACACACTCACAAGACTATTCTGGACTTTGGTTCAGGGGCCATTTATGGAACATATGTCTTGAGGCTTAGTCATACCAATTCCATTTCATTCTTGATTTCTCTCCCTATTACTACCACTCATCTCCTGCCACTTTAGCTCAAGTCCTAGACTTGGTCATGACTTATGTGAGAAATGAAAGCTAGAGTTTTTGAATAAAGAAAAGGAAATGCCAAAAGAAAGAAATCTGATAAAATTAGAAAAGAGGAGGGCGCCCCTGGGTGGCTCAGCGGTTTGGTGCCTGCCTTCGGCCCAGGGAGTGGTCCTGGAGTCTCCGGATCGAGTCTCGTGTTGGGTTCCTGCGTGGAGCTTGCTTCTCCCTCTGCCTTTGTCTCTGCCTCTCTCTCTCTTTCTCTCTCTCTCTCCTCATCTCTCATGAATAAATTTTAAAAATTAAGAAAATTAGAAAAGAGGAGAATCCCTCTGAGCACTTATACATATATTTGTATATATGTATATATATATGTGTGTGTACTTGTCAGAGAAATGATACACATGATATGTATGAATTATATGCATGTATATATTTCAGTGATACTATGGAAACTCAAGAATTTCATTGCTAAAATAATTTTCTATGCCAAGTGAATACCTATTTGCATTTGTTTTCATAATTATTTCTATAATTGGTTCTACAAGTAAATGCAGAAATAGCTGGCTTACTCCTACCACCTGCTTAGTACTGATATACAGAGAAGGCAATAATACATATTTAAATTATTCTTCTTATTTTCTAACAAATCGTATAACCACAATATTGGAATGATATCCCACTTAGTATTCTGTCCCTGCATTCAAACACCCGGGTTCTTTCATAGAAAATAGATGCTCTCTATGAGAATTAAATGGTCAAATATAGAGAGGTAGATGGTTAATTGTAAGTACTATTTGAATAAATTTGCATATGAAAGGACCTCAAAAAACTTATTTTATGAAAAAAATTTTTGTAGGTGCTTGTGCTATCCATAAATCATTTTATCTGAGATGACTCTTTTCTGTACTCATGCCAGCATCTCTGGAATCAAAACAAAAGTTCCAAAGTTTTCAGTAAGATCTTCCTTCTTATTTCTCAATCAATTGGTTATCCAGTTAGTAAATTATCTGTTTTATATGGAAGGATTTCCATATTTTGTGGATGTAATTCTTAGGACCTGATCAAAATGCAGAAGAAGGGGAATGGAAAAGATATTTAGCTAGGAAAAAAAAAAAGAAGAAGAAAGAAAGAAAAATAGAAAATTTGGATCAGTAAAGATGCTGAATTAGATAAATAAGTATATTAGAAATTCTAGGTCATTAAAATATACTGTTACTAGAGCTAGAGGTTTTGATCCATCTTGTTCTTTGAAAATTCCAGTCACATGGAAGAACATCTCCACTTAAATGTCCCTAGAACAGTTATTGATTAAAACATACACGTTTCACATTTCTTCCTAAAGAGGTTTTCTTTATTTAATTTTGGCTGCCTTTTGAGTGAAACAGGAGACTACCATGGGATCATTGCTCTCAGAAAGCCATGAGTCCCTGAAGTCCCTAGTCCAACTTTGATTGCATTACCTCTGACACAGAAATGCAAAGCAACAATAAATTCAAGGGTGCTTGCCACTGATGTTTTTTAGTTCATTATCCACTAGTGTCATCTTCAACAAATCAGTATGTAGAGTCCGCACTCAATTTTTTTAAAGAAATTCAAAGTAAATATAGATGATTTTCAGGTATTACTAATTTTACCTAAAACTCAATGATTCATTTGTATTAATACTTATGAGTACTTCGACATCAAAATAAAATATGGTTATAAAGATGCTATGTAATAATAGCTGATTTCCCTTCTTAGAACATTTTGGGAATTTTAACACTTGTTAAGGAAAATGTTGTCCACCAGTGACCAGGTTGTAGACTAATGCTATCAACATATATTAAATTAGTAATATTACTTTACTTTAAGAACTTCCCAGAATTATTAACCCCCTCCACATACACACGAGTTTTATTTTTCCTTATTGCATTCTAGACCCATGTTCTTTTTATGAGAATTATAGAAGATTGGAATGAAAAATAAATAATCAAAGAAGCTGCAGGTTGAAATATTATATTTTAGGTTATATTAGAATCTAATATAAAGTTCTCCCTCTCATCAAATTAAGGAACATTGCTATAATTTTAAATATTCATGTAAATCTTTTAATCTATTATTTAAAATTTTGCTATTCAAGAATACTTTTTCTTGATATTTAATATAATACATGAAAATAGTAAGACTTTTTAAAAAAATGGTTGAAGAGATTGCCAATTTATAGTCATCTAGGGAAAAAATTGATATGAATAATTGAACAAAATGGTTTACTTTTTTGAAGTTTAAAGTAATTGTGGGCCCAGAAGAATGAAGGATAAGACATTGTAGGTGCGTAATGCACTTTCATGCTTTATATAAGTGGAGTTTGCTCTGGGATAGTTAACTTGGCCAGGAGTACAAAATTACAAACAAAGCAATGCCATCATTTCATTCTCCATAAAATGAGAGATTCTGTTTTCTAAGATGATGCAACTAATTTCAGGCTTGTTGCTGGGGTGATCATGTTAATGGCTCAAGGCAAATCTGTCACTATTCTTCAAAACACTAATTTCAAACATATGCTGCACTAATAGAGGGCCAGAAAGTATTATCACCTTTCCATACAAAATTTAAGCCTGTGCAAAAAATGATTTTTAATTTTTTTAAATATAAAAATAAAATAAAATGTATTCCCATATGATACGAAAAATGTCTTAAAGAACTTGCCTAAAAAGCCATTTATCAATAGAGAAAATTTTCTTTAATTTTGATTCTTTATTTTTTTCATGAAACTAAAGGTTTCATTCATAATGGATATTACCATTCCTTTAAAATTTAAGTTTTTATTACCAAAAAATGGTGCAATACAGCAATATTTTTCTCTTCAATGAACGCATATTAACATAAGAAAAATATATGCAACATATTATCTTTGTATTAAATACATTGTTCCCAGGGAGCTTACTCATCATCTTCTGAACATCTCCTATGCCAAAGGCATAGCAGGAAGTCTTCTGGGTAGGTAAAAATGAGCAAGATCAAAGCATAAATGCCCATCTATAATACAAGAGAGAATCCATTGAGTACTATAGTAGAGGTACAAAATATGTTGGGAACATGTAGAAAAAGAAGAGTAACTTTTTCACTGGGTGTCAAGATAAACTTCACTGAAAAGTTAGTTGAGGTAGCCCTAAAGAATGGGTAGAAAAAATATGGAGGTGGAGAGAAAAGGGTGAACCAAAGCATTGTTTTAAAAGAAAAAACAAAGAATGTATTTATGATATGACCTGAGTATAGGGCACAGGAGAAAATAGTGGGAGATAAACTTGAAAGGTAGAATGAGGACTCACTAGAGAATTTTAAGAGAGGGTCTTAGAAAGATAGAACAGGAGCAGTTGACTAAAACTCCTGGACATTTTGCTAAATACTTCAACTTTTTTGTACAAACAATAGAGTGATTTTTTTTTTTTTTTGGATCAGCATGGTGATTTATGTGTAATCATCAGGGCTATGTATTAGGATAAGATGTCATGATCATGTCCATCCCTGGACAAAGACCATGTTATACAGGATTTTCTGTATTTTGAAACTTGGACATCAAAATAAAATATGGTTACAATATATACGTTTGCAGTATACAAAAGTTTTTCAAAAACAACTGGCTATTTAATTTGGATCTAGGATGGTGGAATGAAACACTTTCATATGAAATATCTAAATGATTGAGATCAAATTATGTATCTTTATTGCTTATTTAATTTTACTTCTGTAGATAAATTCACAATATGTGTGTGAAGACAATTTGTAAGTCTTTGGTAGTTTTTATGATTGCAATATTAAAATATATTTTTGCTGTTTCAGATGATGGTGCCTGTCAATTAACTGAACAACTGTGGTAAGTTGGTTTTTCTCTTCTCAATTCTGCGTAGTGTTTTCTTTCTGATATTCAAAAGGATTTATGTTGTGTATGAAGCTTGTAAAAACATGAACACTTAAATGAAATGAAAGTCAAGCATGCCCTGAAGTAGGCTATATTTTTTTCCAGGGATATAACCCTTCCCTTTTTTCTTATGAAATGAGCCAAGACTGGAAATCAGAAGTGTCCTGTACTTGCATACCCAGAGTGGAGGAGGGGCACTTTTATTCAAATATTTTCCATTAAATGTGCACCATCTATTTGCCCAGGAATGACTCAGAAAGCACTCAAATGTTCACACCACCAAAGGCAGCAGAATGTCTTTTAAAGAAATAATTTTAAAAAAGTAATCTAAAGTTATATCGAAATTTGGTAAGAAGAAGCAGATGTTTCTTTCTTTTCTCCTCATATTTCATAAAGGTATTAATGATCATGGTCATGATAGACACACAGGCTGACTTTCATGTTTCCAGTTTCATAGCTGATTAAATCTGATTTTACTTTAGTTGAATCATCATGCTGGACAGTAGAAATTGAATGACAATTTTTTATGTCTGTTATAAATGTGCTTGTGGCTGCTTTTGTGGACTTATATTGGGCAATATTGTATATGGGGGAATGAAAAATGGTATTAAGTGTTTTGGAAAATAATAATAATGATAATGACATATATGCTACAATAGTTTTCCCTCAAAGGGAAGGAAGGAAAAAAAAATTGAAAGAGATTTTCTCGGCAACTCATTAGGCATTTTAGGATGTTTTGTTTCTTCTTTTTCAATTAAAAGTAAGAATTTAGTTTTCAACCTGACTATGCCAATGGAGATTTTTCTTTCACAGATGCCTCACATATTCAAACTCTCAATCATTTAAAAAACTAGCATCTTACTGTGAGTCACTGTGTAAGTAGTTATGAAGAATATTGTATATGGGTTCTATTTATAATGAAATACCCAACATTATTTCCATAAATAATTTTTCTCTATTATTTTTATGAGAAGTGAAATCAGAAAAATGATTTATATGTCTTAACTGACATAATTGTCTTGGATTATTATGATTGATTATTCATTGAAATCTATGATTAGTGGAAGTAGTTTGTATCAATCTTATTCATCTCTGGAAAAGTTGGTACCCTTTTACATCTATCTTGGGAAAGCAAACAACATATTTCTGTGCTTTTACTATACTGGAGAACTGATATTTTCATGGACTATGTTCTCATTGCCAGATTTATGAAGAGAAGATATTGCATTATTATCCATTTTATTCCTTGAGAGTTGAACGGTTTAGAGTAGATAAAGTGTCATTAATTTTCTCTCTTATTCAACTGCAATAAGGCATCTGAAAAAGTGCATTTGTTAAGCATCCTGCTTCTATGCATGCTAGACTGCTTAGCAAAATAAGAGATGGCCAGAGATGGAGGTGGAAAGAGAATAGCATAAAGTTTGGAGTGTGTGAAAAGTTTATCAAGAGTTTGGGTTAGGAAGAGCAATGGACAACTTACATGGGATGTGGTTTTGGAAAGGACAAATGTTGGAGAAAAAAATTGTGTCTTATTGGATATTATATTAGTGCTCTCAAAGTTTAATATGCTCAGGAAGCTATCTTGTTAAAATGCAGATTCTCATTTAGTAGGTCAAGAGTCTGCATTTCTGTCAGCTCCCAAGTGATGTCAAAGCTGCAAGTTCAAGGGTCACACTATGAATAGCAAGATATTATATAAATAACTCATTCCTTTGCCTCCTATTCAAGGAATTTCAGATAATACTTCCTAAGCATTTGACTTGATTTTGATTTTTAGTGCTCTTCACTGTGTAAAGATCAATCTTAAGATTAGGGGGAAAATGCCATGTTTTAGTTCAGCCACATACATAAAATAAAACAAAAACAAAACAACAATAACAACAACAAAACTGGGTCTTGCTAACTACCAAGGTCTACTTTTCCCTCTCATTAATTGATTATTTCAGGGTAAATCAGAAAAAGTCAATCTTTTCAAATAATTTTCAAGTGTATGAGATGTAAGATTGTACAGAAAATAAATGTATTTTAAATACTACAATCTATTCAAAGGCAAGCATATCATCACCTTACAATAGTCAAAATATAAAAAGCAATAGTAGTCATGAGGATTAGAGTCCTAACCGTAATATAAGTACACATGATCATTATTGGGGATGCCTGGGTGGCTCAGTGGTTGAGCATCTGCCTTCGGCTCAGGACTTGATCCCAGGGTCCTGGGATTGAGGACCCCATCGGGCTCTCCACAGGGAGCCTGCTCCTCCCTCTGCCTATGTCTCTACCTCTCTCTGTGTCTCTCATGAATAAATAAATAAAATCTTAAAAAAAAAAACATTATCATTGCTATGCGTGAAAGTACTTAACTTTGTCTTCAAAATGTAGTAGGATGTCATTGGTTTGTATCCTGTTCCCATTGACATTATGAATGTTATCTACTTTAATCGTCAAGCTCATTCAGTGCCTGAGATTATCAAGAAGACAGGATAGACATCGGACTAGGCTGGATGCATCAATAACAGTAAATATCACAGCTAACAGGTCCTAGTACGATCATGTATTGAAATCTGAAGGGATTTTTGGACACTGGATTCCACTAGGATGCTGGAGAAGGCTATGGAGTAGAAGTTCTAAAATCAATCTGAAGTTTTCTGCTCAAACTGTTCCTCTAAATGAATGTTTCTTCACCCAAACTGCATGTCAAAATCACCTGGGATGTTAAGAAAAAAAGTTAATACCTGGGCTCCACTGAAAACAATTAACTCAGTATTTCTGGGTGGAGCTTAGCGTGATGCTCTAGCTTCTGGTGAGCCTATTGGCAGCTGGAGTTGAGAGTCAGTGCCATAAATCAGGGCCTGAAATTTATATTTGTCACAAGTTCCCTAATGATACTGATGTTACTGCTCCATGGGCCATACTTTAGGTAATAAGGGCCTACCAGCCCCCATAAGTTTTTCCACATGTTCCAAGAGGGTATTACTTGGGAGTAGTTTTCTTTTTTCCAAGGATGAGGGAAGTGGAGAGAAGAAGCAGAAAGGAGAAAAGGGGTATCCAAATGGCATACAGTGTGGGCCTGGGTAGGATATTCAACTCCCCATGTGATTGAATTTGAAGGGAAATGGAAAAATTCCTGTATTCCAAAATATCTCTTCTCAAGAAATAATACGATTCCTGCATTTGTACTTTTATAATTCATTTGATTTTAGTGCTTTTCAAACCTGACTGTGCAAGCATTATTATGTGATACAACTGTTACAAATACAAAGGATCAAGAAAAGGGGTTAGAGTTGGCAGGAATCTAAATTTTAATAATCATCCCATATGATTCTAATCAAGAATGGAGCTTAGAAATTAAAATTGTTTAAATAAATGTCCATACTACCCAAAGCAACTTATAGAGTCAGTCAATAAAGTTCTTATTAAAATACCAACAGCATTTTTCACAGAACTCAACAAATAATTCTAAAATTTTGTGGAGCCACAAAAGACCCCAAATGGTTAATGCAATCTTGAGAAAAAAAAAAAAAGTTGGTGATACCACAATTCTGAATTTCAAAATATACTACAAAGCTGGAGTAACCAAAACAGTCTAAAGGGTACCGGCATAAAAATAGACACATAGGTCAAGAACAGAATAGAGAGCCCAGAAATAAACCCACACTCATATGGTCAATTAATTTATGACAAAGGAGGCAAGAATACACAAAGGGAAAAAGACAATCTCTTTGAGAAATAATGCTGGGAAAACTAGATAGCTACATCCAAAAATGAAACTGGACCATTTTCTTATACCATACACAAAATTAAACTCAAAACGATTTAAAGACTAAATATGAGATCAGAAACTAACATCTTAGATGAGAACATAAATATTAATTTCTCTGACATCAGCCTTAGAAACATTTTTCTAGATGTGTCTCCTAAGGCAAGGAAAACAAAAGCAAAAAAAAACTGTTGGGACTACATCAAAATGAAAGTTTTTGCTCAGTGAAGGAAACCATCAACAAAGCAAAAGGCAACTTACTAAATGGGAGAAGATATTTGCAAATGCTTTATTCAATAAAGGATTAATATCTAAGATATATAATGAACTGATACAACTCAATACCAAAAAGTAAATACATAAAGAAAAACAATCTGATTAAAATATGGGCAGAGCACTTAAATAGCCTTTTTTTTTTTTCAGAGAATACACAGATGGCTAACAGACACATGAAAAATCACTAATCATCAGGGAAATGTAAATCAAATTACACCTCACAACCTGTTACATGGCTAAAATAAAAAGACAAAAAATAACAAATGTTGATAAGGATGTGGAGAAAAAGGAACCATTATGCATTGTTGGTGGGAATGTAAATTGATGCAGCCATTGTGGAAAAGAGTATGGAGGTTACTCAAAACATTAAAAACGGAAATACCTATAATCCAATAATTCCACTACTGTGCAATAACCCAAAGGAAACAAGAACACTAATTTGAAAAGATATATGAGCCCTATATTTATTGCAGTAGTATTTACAATAGCTAGGATATGGAAACAACCTAAGTGTCCATTGATAGACAGAGATAAGGAAGATGTATTGTATGTGTATATGTATATGTGTGTTTATGTGTACACACATGCATACATACAAATACACAAAGGAATATTGCAGAGCCATGAAAAAGGATGATATTTTGCAATTTGGGACAATATAGATAGATCTAGAGAGTATTACTCTAATAAATCTGACTGAGAAAGACAAATACTTTATGATTTTACTCCTATGTGGAATATAAAAGACAAAACAAATAAATAAACAAACAAAAACAGAACCAGACCTATGAATACAGAGAACAAATTGATGACTGCCAGAGGAAAGGGAGGTAGGGGGTGGGCAAAATGGGTAAAAGGGAATGGGAGATACTGGTGTGCAGTTATGAAATGAATAAGTCATGGAAATAAAAGGCACAGCATAGGGGATTTAGTCAATCATATGTAATAGCATTGTATGATGACAATGGTAGCTACACTTGTGAGCATAGCATAACTATAAATTAATTGAATCACTATGTTCTATACCTAAAAATAATGTAAACTTATGTGTCAGCTACATTCATATAAAAATTTTTAAAAAGAATGGAGCTTAGAAGCCATTGTTTTAGATAACACACTACCTTTTTCCTAACCCTCTTTTAATATTCATATATATTCTTCTTTAAAATAACATTTTATGTATATATTATTCCATATATCAATAGAGACCAATGTAACAGCAAAATAATAATACTAAAGTTATATGGTGCTTACTGTTTTTTTTTTGTTTTTTTGTTTTTTTTTTTTGGTGGTGCTTACTGTTTTGTCAGGCACTGTTCTGAGTGTTTTATATTCTCTAAAACAATCCTAAATAATATATACTATTTCTATCTTCATTACATATAAGGAAATTGGGAAACAGAAATGTTAAATTGCCTAAAGTCATATAGCTGGTAAGAGGTAGAACTGGGATTCAAATTCAGACTCTTTGGCTCTTGAGCCCACACTCTACTAAATTACCAACTGTCAATTGTCCACATATTCAACAAATGTTTCTGGAACAGCTTCTATACACTGAGTGCTAAGAATGGAGCAGCAAGCACAAAAAATGTATACGTTTATGGAGACTACTTTCTTAAGGGAAACACAGGCTCTTATTTTTAGAGCAGCCAGAATTTTTTAAAAGAGCTTAGAATTCATAGCAAGAAGACATGAGCTTCAAATATGATCATTCCATTTGCTTTCAGAGTGACCTTAGTAAATCTCTTTACCATTTTAAGTAATCCAATGAAATAATATGAAGGAATATCTAAATGAATTATTTTCATTACTTACATAATTATTGACTATAATAAAAAATGTTTGGTTTAAAAAATGTCTTAGTTGAAAAAGATTTATTTGGTCCTGGCAATAGACAGAAAGAGCATCAGGAAAGCACAGGTTATCAGGAAGGTGTTGGGGGCGATGTTAGTGATGTTGGTGTTGGCATTAGTGGTGATGATTAGTATAATGGTGGCAACAGTTGAGATGATGAAATTGATTGTAAAAACTACCATTCATTATGTACTTACTATATAGATCAGGTGTTATGCTAAATTTTTATATTTATTTCACTTAATCCATTTCATAATTCTATGAAGTAATACAATTATTGTTCATAATGTACAGCTGAAAAAAAAGGATTAGAAAGTTTAAACATGTCACCCAAATCACATTAACTAACCATGTATCAATTATCTGTTATTGTATAAAAACCTCCCTAAATCTCATTGATGTAAAATAACCATTTGACATTTCTCATGAATCTGTGAGTTTACTGAGCAGTAACTCTGCTCTACCTGATGTTGACTGGGGTCATTTATGTGACTACATTCAACTAGGGGCTTAAAGAAGGTCTCAGTTCTCAATGTGGCCTCTCTTTCTACATGATAAGTCACCCTTCACAGGTCCTCCACATAATCTTTCTTTCTAGCATAATAACTTAAACTTGCACATCCATGCAGCTTATTTCCAAAAAGTGTTCCAAGGGACAAGCCCCATTGCAAGTGCCTCAGCTTGCAACATACTTGTTAAAGTCCCTTTGGTCAAAATAAGTCATATGGTCAAGCCCACACTCAATGTAGGAGGAATCAAACAAGGACAAGAATACCAAGAGATATGATTCAGGATCCCATACCAAATATGGCTAACTTCAAGAGCCATTGTGCTTTTAATTATTATAGTATATTCTTTCCCTGGGTATATTAAATATAAACACTGGAAGAAAGCAGACCAAACAGTATTGTTTAAGAGACATCATAAGCAGACTTGACTAGGCCTTATTCCAACAACAGTGAGCACATTGAAGAATTCAAGAGGATATTTATTATAGACGATTCAAGAGGACATTTATTATAGAAGATTCAATATTGAGGTGGATGTTAAGGTTCAAAGTTCAGGAATTCAGAGGTTTTGAAAGGATCTCTCTATAGTCAAATACAGACAAAACATAGTTGACAAAATTGTGAGTATTGACACATTGGATTTCTACTCTTGCCCTAATGTAAGACTACATTTTCATAAGTGCATCTGCATGCAAATGAACCACAAGAGGGTCAGCAATAATACTGCATCTAATATAATCCAATTAGATTACCAAATTGGATTTCCATTGAATCTTCAAGATTGATCCCAAAAGCATGCAGAAAGGGTATGAAAGATTTAAAAAACAGAAGGCTCCTGCTATTATCAATGAACCGACTAAAATGTAGAGATACCTTTTCGAGTGTTTGAATATCTTTGGATTTTGAACAGCCTTTTGTCTCAATGGCCCTTTCAAACTGAGTTAGAAAGCAAATACCATGCTTATACAGAAATTTATCTTTGTGGTTATCAGTTTTCCCAGTCTGTACCATACCACTCTCACTTAGGCCAAGGAGAATCTTGATTGTCTGACAAGACCGTGATAGTAGAGTTTTGCCTCACTGCTTTTCAGGCTCTTCTTTTTATTATGATTATGATTATGATTATTTTTCTCTAGGAGCTCCATAAAGAACACCTGTCTCTAGGACTATAAATTTGATACATTTTACCCGCTCTAAATTTTCTCTATTGCTTAAGAATAATAGAGATCAATAGCTTACTCCCATCACTTAGGGACCAACAATATGGAAAATTGAGGGAACTCAATATGATCACCATTCAAGACTTCTCCCTGTGAGCCAGTCTTCTTTAAATTTTGAAATAACTTCTAAATAAAAGTCAGGAAAGAACAAAAGTGTGTGTGAGAAAGCTTGTTTGTTTGTTTGTTTTTGCTTTTCTCTTAGCACAAAATGGAAGTGTAGTTCCTTTCGTTGTGATGGGAAGCAGGATCCATTTCTCATGTTATTTCAGGGAGTCCTATTTTAATAGTCAATAAAAACTGAATCTCTATTGCAGGAAGAGAAAATGAAAGAGAACTAATGCTCTATTATATCAAATAGGGATTTCTAAGTTGTACCAACAAAATAATTGGGTACATGTACAAACGAGGATTCACATGTACAAAATTCAAATTTTGTGTATGCAAATGAGATAATTACACAATCAAATAAGTACCTTTGATTAAAATTATTGTATATGCAAATTCATCACTTGCTGAAGCTGTCATATTTTGGCATGTGCATACATAATTAGTGGTTTCTAACTGAAGGTAATTTTATGGCAGAAATAGTCTCACCTATTGGATCTCATGTTTTACATATTAACCAAATAATTTTTTCAATTTTAAAATTTTCAGTAATCATATTACTGTCATTTTAAAGATGAAATTTCTTTTTGTATCAATAACATTTTAACATTTCTGAAAATTGGATGGATTTAAAAATCAATTAGTTATTTAATGTAATATCTTATTTGCCCTTAAAGTAACCCTTCACTTAATTGTACATCTGACAATAAAGAACATCTTATTATGTTAGCCTACCAGGATGTAGCTAGCACTGACCCTGCTTGAGTAACTCTTTAAAGGCAGCTGTGATGGTTTGGGAACCTGTAATGATACCTACAGGAATTAGATCCTCTCTTGCTTCTCTTCTTTACCCATCTTCTTGTACTCATGAAATTCAAAACATTTCCTCTTTGCTTTTCCACCATCCACTTGCTTATGTTTTCTCTGTCCTCTGAAGACTCTGGGACAGTATAAAACTGGTTAGGAAGCCTGGGGGAATTTGGTACAGAATCTTACCTTGACTAATAGCCATTAATATTTCAGAGAGTTCTGGAATTTGTTTTCCTTTGTCTCTTGATAACCATATTGAAAGCAAAAATCTAAGCAACTGTATTCTAATTCTGCTTTATCTCTGCCGAGAACCCCTGAATGGCTCCTTAATCTTACTCAGAATGAAAGACAAATTCTTGTAAAGTCTTTCAAGTTTACTGATGATCTCACCTCTTCTCTCACCTGGTCCTCTACCTCCTTCTCCCTTGTTCAAAGAATCCAGCTTCCTTGCTCTCCCTGGAATCTGCTAACCAATCTCAGGCCTGAGGTCTTTCAAAGTTGCTTTCTCGGCTCTGAATACTTTCCCCGTGTTATAGCCTGTGGCTTCCCCTTGGGACCTTCAAATCCCTGCTCAAATGTAATCTTATCACAATGCTCTTTTGCCTACCACCCATCTCTGCTTCTTTTTATCCTACTTAATCTATCTTTTTTTGCCTCCAGGGCACTTACTTGCCATACTATTCATCCAGTTTTTCCTACTGTAATCTATATAGTAGCTATAAGAAGGCAATGACTTTCATTGGGATGTTTCCTGCTGTATATCCAACTTCTTCACAGAGTAAATGCTTAGTAACTAACTAGCAGGAATGAATTAACAATCAAATGAAGGATATAGATAAGTAAATGAATATTCTAGATTTCTTATCCAAGGATTCCCTACCTAGCTGTTATTAGAATGATTACATGTTGGTACTACACAAAATTATTTCTTTACAGCATTGATATCTAAAGATATATTAAAGAGTTTGTCAATGGTTACTATATGTCATTTTACATGAGACAAAAAAAGGAGGTAGAATTAAAAGTTATTGCAATTAAGAGAAAAATTATTGGGAACTATAATCAGAGTTTTATTATTTTAGGGAACTCAGTAAAAGCAATTGCTAACTGTTGTACTTACTATGTATCATCCTTCTTTTGCTCACTTTCCATACATTATACAATTTAATCTCCACAAACTTTATAATGGAAGTACTATGATCTCCATTTTATAAGTGCGAAACTAAAGGCACAAAATGTTGAAGTTACTTGCCTAACATGAGAAAATCCTATGGAACCACATTATAACATCAGAAAATCCTATGGAACCACATAAACTTAATATATATGTTACATATATTAACACATACATTAACACATATATATGATATATATATTTTTTTACACTGTGATTTATTGTTCAATACTAACTCTCCCTAATGGTCTTGTTTAAGGCTACTACTTTGAAATATTTTTTTCCACAAGAATGGCAATATTATTGCATCCCTTTATACTCATTATCTCAGAAAGCATGTTTTTAATTTTTTTCTTTCTGAGTGTCTCAGAAATTATCTTGGAGAAATGAATAAATGCATTAGTGTACAAATGCTACACACTTTCCTGGACTAATTCCTATAATTACAGAAATAACATTTCATTGTTTTTTCTTTTTTTTTTAATTTTTATTTATTTATGATAGTCACAGAGAGAGAGAGAGAGAGAGAGAGAGAGAGGCAGAGACATAGGCAGAGGGAGAAGCAGGCTCCATGCACCGGGAGCCCGACGTGGGACTCGATCCCGGGTCTCCAGGATCGCGCCCTGGGCCAAAGGCAGCCGCCAAACCGCTGTGCCACCCAGGGATCCCTCATTGTTTTTTCTTATGGCAGTTTTAGCCTAGAATATTTAAGCCTTTCCTGTTAAATACATTTTTTGAATCATATTTCTTCATAAACTTATAAATAAAAACAAGCCTGTGATTGAAAAGTAGTTTTGCCAAGAAGCTTTGGAATAGTTTATTACTGCTACCCAATTGATACTTAAAACTAAGAAAGCTATACATCCTAGTCTATTTGAATAGTTCCAATTCATGGCTGTTTTCCCAGCGTTATTATTAAAGTCTTTAGATAATTATTAATAATATCATGTACTTTCACTTTCAAAATCATCTCAGAGTTGTCCAGTATGGACAATAAATTTTATGTTCATCTATTCAAGGCAGATATGTAATATTTACAGAAAGTTTTTACCCTGGATGTAAAAGAAGGAAAGATTAACTCTCCTCAATAATTCCATTTTAATTTCAAAAGGAATCACTTAATTAAAATCTAAAGGAAAAAAATACAGGATCACCAAAATGAGATACACTAGACCTGAACGATTCTTCCACTTGCTTAGTATAAATTTCCTCAACAAATCTGATAATCCAACTTGAATTATTAAAAGAATCAATATTTGTGGGCAGCTCAGGTGGCTCAGAAGTTTAACGCTGCCTTTTGCCCAGGGCATGATCCTGGAGACCCCGGGCGCCAAGTCCCACATCCGGCTCCCTGCATGGAGCCTGCTTCTCCCTCTCCCTGTTTCTGTCTCTCTCTCTCCCTGTGTCTCTCATGAATAAATAAAATCTTTAAAAATATAAATAAAAAATAAAATAAAATAAAGAATCAATATTTGAAGGACTAAAAATTTACTTCATTATTCTAGGCCTTTACTAGATTTCACATAAACACATATTAAAAACATTAGAGAAGTGGTGGCTGAAATATTATGTTCCATTTATTGTTCCATCAAACTCATTCTAATGTAAGCCTTGTCTTTGACCATGCTGGCTAGTATAAAGGAAAGAACAAATTCCCAATCATCCTGTGCACCTGTATTCACACCCCAAAGTCCTCTGTGCCTCCTGGCATTGAACATGCACATAGCTAGAACATCTTCTGTAATTTCTGTTTAGTTCTATTGAAATACAAATTCCTGGAAGCCCTTAGCTGTAGACTTTACATAAAGAGGTTTTTCCTTTCTTCTTTAGATAAAGAAAATCTCTGTCTCAGGAGCCAGAGACATTTTCGAAGTTTCCTATTATTTCATAATACTCCAAAGAGCCAACTGTCCACCAAGCTTCAGACTTACAATCTACTTCTGCCTTTGTGTGTTTTTGTTTTGTTTCACTTTGTTTTGTTTTTGCATTCAGAAGGCCTAATTAAGAAATCAACACAGAAATGTTAATTACAATATTTGTGTAATTTTTTTTGCATATAAAATTTTCAATTTTTAGGAAATTAGGCAAGGTTTAATTTTTTTTCTAATGTCTTGCTATTTCAAATGCATTTTACTCCAGCTCCTTCTTTTCCTCTTCAGATTCTTACTATAATCACTAACTGTAAAATGTTTGTTTGCCTTCAGAGTAATTGACTGCTTTTTCAGAGGACTGAATTCTCTCAAAGATTCTCACTGGCACCCTCTTTGAAGCTTCCAATAAGGCTGTTGAAACCACCATTTTTTTCCTCCACATATACCCTCACTCCTTAATCTGTTTTATTTGCCAGAGTGTTCTCTTCTAAAATATATTACTACAACTGCCAGGGAGATTTGGAGACTTTGCCTCAGTGGCGTACCTCTTTAGTTCAGAAGCAAGTTAGCAGGTCAACAACCCTAGGTGATAAATCTCCATGTGGTGCATCAGCCTCTAAGGTGCTAGCCAGAGGCTCACAGACTTCATAGCAGTCATTTAGACAGGATGAGGGAAATCTAGAAGGTTCTTGGCATAGCAAACATATGTTGGAAGTTATCCTCTTAGCTCAATTTACAAACTAGGGTCCATGTAAGTCAATTCCATCCAAGCTCAGGGTAGACAAGCACTTACTTCTTTTTTTTAGCTAGAATCTAAAATGTTTCCAGAAATAATTTTTTTTCTTGTAACACAAAGAAGGCCACATTTGGTTTCTGAAATTTCTTAAGATAGCTGTACCAGAAGTTCATGAATAAATATGCAAACGAGACCCATAGTAGGTGGTTTTAATTGTTTTATGAGACAGCATATTTTAATAGAGCATGGGATTGGAATTATGAGTTCAGATTGTACCTCTGTTATTCATTTTCTGTGTTTATCTGACTATTCACTTTAATTATAGGTTGTATCTTCAAATGGGAAACAGAAATCTGTGACATTCACTACAATGTTGTGTAAGTTAAATGGGTTAATGTAGATAAGACGCACAGAAAGGTGCCTATTTAATGATTTTTCCCTCACTCTGTGTACTGAGAATAATTGTTCTTCTTACCCATATTCATATTCACTTTCACGAAGTTTTGACAAGTCTGGAGGTACATACACATGACACACTCACACACACAGAGCTGTGCTACAGAGTAGTTAGAAGCCTTTTGGGTGAAATATGAGCTCACTGGAAGAACAAGTAACTTTACTTCACACACTTTTTGAAAATATGTGTGAAAGAATAGGTTTGCTGTGATTATTGACCTAGGTTAGGCTTAAAGTAAAGGCAAAATCTACAACCATTTTGAGCTACTTGTATACAATTGTCTAGAACTTTGCTTTCCTCTCATTTATCTTGCTCTCTGGAATTATGTCTGAAGGCTGTTGATCAAAGAAAGAGAGAGAAAAAAAAAACTATATCCTCAAGGAAAAATTGTGGAGAATAAATGTTTGCCCGAAACCTGGTCGTCTTCACAGTGTTGTGAGTCCAGATGAAAATGAGTGAAAATGCCAAAAAATTTTAAAGCCTTTCAGACATGAGAATGCTTGTTAAGTGGAGACAGAACATGTGGATTCATTATTCTTTTTCATGTCGATATTATGTCTACTTTATGGTGCTATGTTGGAAGACCTGTGTTTGTTCACCCTATGAAATAGTTTAACTTGGGAAATAAAATCCTAACACCCAGATAGCACTTAAGACAACAAAATAATGTAAATTATTCAATTCTATTTGAGAGTTTCAGGATTCACAACTGTTTTAGAGAGATTTTATTTTTTAATGTGGACATCAATGTGGACATTTTTTTCAACAGTTTTCAAATAGAAATACTAGTAAAAATCTGAAAGACAATAGTAAAGCATGACAAAAATAGTGATGAGATAATTCATCATAGTGGAAAGTCCAAATTACAATATTTAATGATTAAGGAGTACATTTTATTGCACAGTATTGGCAAACAACCTACACCTAGAAGTTACAAGAAATAGTAACAACCAGCATGAAAAAAGCAATCAATTTTAAAATGTCAAGGAATCTACTTATTTATTTTCAAGGACTGAGCTTAATTAGAAAAGTTGTTTTGAGTGTTAAGACCTTGGAAGGAACATATTTTACAAGTTAATGGGAATGTGGTGGATTCTTACTGCAAGAACTCAAAAACTTGGCTTCACCATACCAAGTGATCATCGCTGACATTATATGCAGATGACATTTCTACATTGAATAAGCTCTTTGGATGAAACTGTTTGACCCACAGAAATTCCTAGTCTTTTGTTCAAATATTAACTACCAACATAAAACTTTTCATATCTGAAATAAGCAGAATAAGGAAACTTATATTAGGAAGCATGGGGAATTGAAAATTCAGATAAGCCTAGGTTTAGCTATCATTTTCTACACTAACTAGACAAAAGTCTTTGGACAAGTAGACCACTGAGATATATGTTCTTTATCTATAAAATACACACTATTTGTCTATGAGCAAAAAAATATATATGCAGATGTAAAAAGTTTGTAAAGTATCTTTTACTTTGAATTAAATGTGACCCGTATTATGGTATGGTTGTTTGCCAAATACATCTAGTATGTAGGTTTATATGTAGTAGACTTCCTGTGAGCAAGTAGGGTGTTGTGGTGACTTTTGGCCAATACACTGCAAGCAGTGGAGTATCACTTTGAGGCCAAGTATTTAAATGTTATTACAGAAACCCACAGAGTGCTTCTCTCTGGAACAGTGTCTATCAAAAGGCAAAAGCTACTCTACCTATCTTGGTCCTTAAGTGACCATAGTGAGACAAACATCCTTTCAGACTGACTGGAATTATAACATGAGGGAGAAATAAATGCTTATTTGAGAAATGTATAAAGTCCTTCTAAAAATCTTATGATAACTTCTCCATAAAAATAAATATAAACATAAAAAAGTATCAACATCTGAATCTGTAGTTTCTCCTTAGCCAAGCCATTTGACATTAACAATGTTTATATAAGGCATTAATAAGTTCCCAAACATGGCAGTGCCTCCTTTAAGTACTCAGGATGATCAAGAGCAAGCTATGCAAATTCTCTGGTATTCTTATCCTAAAATTGCTTACTCAACTTACTATTTTTTTAATTGTTTCATCCAGGTTCTTTTAAGGATATAAGATGGTGAATGTATATTTCCAAAGTACACACCTGAGTTTGAGAAGAGTCTGGATTCTTGTAACTTTCTGCCATCTGTTTAATTATTTTGTGTTTGGAAATAAAATCAAAATCTCAAATATTTATGAACTACTTAACATGCATAAAACATTTGATTTGGGTCATTGGGGAAATATAAAGAAAATAAAGGTGTTTTCCTTGTCTTTAGAGAGTATATAATCTAGTTGGGGAATCATGCCAGAAATACATGAGTTATTCAATAGCACAAGAATCCGAATCATGCCAAATCACATAAGGAAAATATTAGTAGTGCTGCATAAAAACTGATTTTGATCTAAAACAGCAATTCCCAGATCCTAGAAATATAGAAACAGAGTCTGATGATGACTTGGCAGGGAAATTTAAGAACAAACTAAACTGATAGGAAGAGCCCTGTGCATGACTTCTAAGCACATTCCTATTTCAAGTGAATGAGGTAGACTATTGATGAAAGTTAAAATATTATTTTGAAAATTATGCCTAATAGTTGCTATCCCACTCTTCCTCATCTTTGTCCACTCCTCTCACTTTATTTACTTTCATCCCCTCCCTACTTCCTTTTACTTAATCTGTCCTTAATATCTGTTCCTTTACCTAGGTTGGTGTCAGTGAGTGATGAGGCAATATCTGATGATATTTTGCATTAGCGGTCAATAGCAAATGCTCTGGAGTCAGAATGCTAGAAGTTGAATCCTGGCTTTCCTGTCCATTTTTGTTCAGGGAGGATTACCACTTACTACTCATATAGCACTTCCACCATCGGGAATGTATGCACACAGATATTGATTTCATATAGACATGTATATGAAAGTGTGCTGTATGTATGTTTGATTAGTTTATTCAATAAAAACCCGGGCAGCCCGGTGGCACAGAGGTTTAGCACTGCCTGCAGCCCAGGGCATGATCCTGGAGACCCTGGATCGAGTCCCACATCAGGCTCCCTGCATGGAGCCTGCTTCTCCCTCTGCCTGTGTCTCTGCCTCTCTCTCTCTCTCTCTCTCTCTGTATCTCTCTCATGAATAAATAAATAAATAAAATAAAAAAATAAAAACCCATGATTGGGTCAGATTTCTGTATATTTATTTTTATCTCCTTTAGAAATTAAAGAACCATGTTGACATAGTGCAATTTTCTGTCCAAATTCTTCTTTTAGCTTGAGATTTAGAAAAAAAAAAAGTCACATGGAGTTCTTCCTAGTATGTACATCTGAAATTAGGTCTCCTCACCCATTTCTTGGAAATGTTTTATTATCTATTGAGATGAGTTGCTGAGATCATTACTGAATATTAAAGAATGTATATTCTCTATATTATGTTCTATGTATAATGCGATGTTTCATCGAACCTGACTTTCTCTTTTCATACCAAATCTGTGAGCAAAATGCTGTACTACTGCATAATGAGAGACCCAAAGGGTTCTATTTCAGTCTTACAAGCCTATTAAAGACTTTTGAACATGACTCTATTAATTTTTATCCCTTTTAAGACTAGATTCATTTCCAAGACATAGCCTGTTTTCATACGTAAAGCTCTTTAGTGTTTAGGAAATGTTTTTTCTTTATTAAATGCCCATTTCAGTAGGATATCAGTAGTTACATACCTACTGTCTAATTTCTTTTAAGCTAAGTTAATGGTTTTGAGCTCATAGGTGAAATTTAATTCATCAACCTAAAAACTATTTTAAGTAAGTACATTTCATGAAATAATTGTATACATATTGTAATTAAAAAACAATGTGATTAGTGGAAGAAGGTCTGGTTTTTAGTAATCACAGATGAAGTTGTTTTGATCTGAGGTAAAATTTTATAGCTGGGTGAAACTGAGGCAGCTCAAACCTCAGAGAATGCTCCTGCAACTGTGATGTCCAACTGTTTGATTGCTGGGAAGATTGCAATATTATATATCTTATGCATATAGTTATAGTAGTAAAAATAACTCTACGTGAAAACTGTTTTTCAGATCTGTGCACTGAATGGAGATTATTTAAAGGTTTTCAACAATGAAATATGTAATATAATCATGAGGAATCACAGTGTAATAAAATGTTAAGATCTAATAATAAGATCTTTGAACAATTTTTCCTTCCTTGTGTATTACATTATGAAAATGATTTAATGACACTTCCTTTACAAGAAGAATCTATTCTCAATGCTCACAGACATTTTATTATATTTGTATTATGGTACAATATACATAACATAAAATTTAGTATTTTAACCAATTCAGTGGCATTAGATCCATTGGCATTGTTATGCAACTAGGATCACTATGCATCTCCAGAGCTTTTTTATTATTTCAAATTTGATTCCATTCACATTAAACAGTATTTCCTAATTACCCTATCTCTCTTTTGCTATGAGATATTAAAATCTAGTGTCCTTGAAATATTTTTTTCTCTATGCTCAAACTTGTTGTCCTTCTGTTAATTTTATCCCCACTATGATTTCTACAAACTCTTTCTGGTTTTCCCTGTGGAAACTTGAAAAAACATTTTATTATAATATGAAAGCTCAAATAAAGATATACAAATACAAATAATACCATGGTAATATTGGTTAAACCAACTTTTTATTCATCATAAGCCAAATAATCACACTCCATAACATAAAGATATTTATTCCTTCAAAAAGATGTTTCACAATATTTATGGTTGATAAATGTACTTTGCAATCCTTAGTTTTATTTTATTTGGTAAAATATTTAAAGTGATAGTTTATTGGGATGCCTGGGTGGCTCAGCGGTTGAGCATCTGCCTTTGGCTCAGGGCATTATCCCTATCCTGGGATCGAGTCCCACTTCAGGCTGCCTGTGGGGAGCCTGCTTCTCCCTCTGCCTGTGTCTCTGACTTTCTCTGTGTGTCTCTGATGAATAAATAAATAAAATCTTTAAAAATAAGTGATAGTTTATTGATCATGTGGCTAGGGAACTTGGGAAAGAATTATTTTTTTAAAGATTTTATTTATTTATTCATCAGAGACACACAGAGAGAGAGAGAGAGAGAGAGAGAGAGAGGAAGAGACACAGGCAGAGGAAAAAGCAGCCTCCATGTAGGGAGCCTGATGTGGGACTCGATTCCAGGTCTCCAGGATCATGCCCTGTGCTGAAGGTGGAGCTAAACCACTGAGCCACCAGGGCTGCCCAAACTTGGGAAAGAATTATTGTGACATTTATTAAATCAACTCTGAACAGATTTAGGATCTAGCCTTTATTAAAATAATACTAACAATTTTCCAATCAGTAATAAATACATAGTCAAGAAATAAATTCAAGAAATACTCAGAAGTAAAAAATAAATAAATAAAGGAATAAATATCTCTCTATCCCATGATCTGCTGACCTTTGTGTTACTTTTTATATATTTAGCTCTATACATTTTTATTACATGTGTATTTACTAAAAGCAGACATTATTTAATAAAATAATGTCCTTTTTGTAACCTATTTTTAGTCACATAAAATAAATATTTTCATATCCTTAGTAATTCATTATTTTAAATACTATGTGTTTATGTCTTAAAATCATCACCAGATAAGAAATATAGCTAGTATGATCAGGGATGAAATGTATCTATTTTATGTATCCTTTTCATTGTTTTGTTTATGGCTCATTTTACAGAATTTTTGTCTGATTAAAACAGAACCAATCTATTTGTTTCAGTTTAGAAGTTAGTGCTTTCTCATATTCTGCACAGCATAAACTCTTAAATGGTGAATTCCAATAATTTTGTCGGCATTATAAATTAAGCTTTCACTTGCTTTTGCTTTCTTTTCAATAAATTTTACCTCTAAGAAATGAAAATCATTTGCTGGCCACAGGTGACTTACTCTCAATGATTCAAGAATAGATAGATCAGTGCTGTTTACTTAGACAGCTTTTAGAATCAATACCTTTCAAAGAGAAAATAAAACATCTCATAAATCCTCACCAAAAAGAATCCTTGTTTTAAAAAATCCCAACACTTCAGATTTAAACCATAAGTCATTTGTACAACCAAGGAAATCTAATTTTTTTATTTGCTAAAATTTCTCATGTACTAATTATTCTACAGAAATGAATTCCATTAATAATTTGATGGTTAGTATGTTAAGTATTTATTTGACTTCTCATGCAATAGGTAACACTCAGGAATTACGATATCCTCAGGATATTGATAACTTCAATGGCAGAACCTTATTCAGAATATTATGCTAAAAACAGAAGATTATACTTAATATCTTCACAGATCAATGGAATATTTATATCTAAATAATTATTTTATAATTGCAACTATGTTTATTTACCATAATTATGATGAGTGATACATTTTGTAGTATTCCTTACCTTAGGGATCCTGTATTGCATGGTTAGAGATTTCAGACATTCTAAGGAGTTTATAGATTTGAGAATGAGGCCCTTGGTTGTGCAAGTATCTGTTGGAGAGATCCACAGAGAGATTGGGTTAAGTTATAGGCCATCACAAAGGAAGGAGGTAAAACCTTGCTTATTCCTTTCCTAGCCTATCTATTTACGCTCATTTAATAGTCTATAATATTTGTTTTGAGAAAACGGGGAAGTGCTTTTGATTATAACATCTTCTACTCCCGTGAGTTGTCCCTTTGGTTGTATTGGCCCTACTACACTTTAATAAATGGGATTTTACAGTTTCCTCAGCTAAAGACAGAAAGTAGAGAAGCATTCTCATACAAGGAGGACAATTAGGAAATTCATGAACGAGAAAACTATTTACATTTTTGTAATATTATGAAGACATTATTTCTTTGCTTGTATAAAAAAACCCTTCAGTCTTGGTTAAGGCTAACAGCAACTATATATGGATGATGGTGCATTTGGATTTATGCATCCAAAATGCCATGTTTTAAATTGTACTGTTGGACATGAGCCTCAGTCAATATCTTCAGTCATGTAATAGAAGCATATAATCTTCTTAAAAAAGATTTTGTTTATTCATGAGAGACACACAGAGAGGCAGAGACACAGGCAGAGGGAGAAGCAGGCTCCATGCAGGGATCCCAATGTGGGACTTGATCCCAGGACCCCATGATCATGCCCTGAGCCTAAGGTAGACACTCCAACGCTGAGCCACCCAGGTGTCCTGAGACATATGATCTTAAGTTGAGTATAGCCTCTGCTTAAGCTTTAACATGTGTTGTACAGGGTTCTCCAATTCAGTATATAGCAATGACATCCTTAAAGTTTCTGAGGCCAGAGAGGAGTCATCTTTGATTCATTTCTCTCTTTTATTCACTCATATCCAATCCATCAGTGAATCCTGTGAGGTATACAATCAAAATCTAGAATTTAACCTCTCTACATTCTCTGCTACTACCACTCTTGTCTAAGCCATTGTTTAGATCGCATTGATTATGGGAAGTGCCTTTTACCTAATCTTTCTGCTTCTGCCTTTGTACCATCTACACTGGATATTGCTCACAGCGTAGACTGATCCTTTGAAACTGAAGTCAAATCATAACAATTCTCATCTCAAAACCTTCTGCTGCACTCCTCACTGAGGATAAAGCCACAATCCTTCTGGTAGCCTATGGGGACCTATTTAAGTAGAAACTTTCCTTCCTCATTCTTCCTTCCTTAATTTCTACCTCTCATTCTTTTTCCCACACCTCAGTGACTTTACCGGTTCTCTCTGTTAGAACAATAACGCACATTGTGCCCATGCCAAACCAGATAGTCTCCCAACTTAGAGCTTCTCTTCTTCCTTCTGCAAAGAATGGTCTTCCCTTTTTTTTTTTTTTTTTTTTTTTTAGAATGGTCTTCCCTTATATATCTGCGTGGCAGGCTCCCTCATCTCTTCCAGAAATTTACTCAAATGCCACCATCTAGTGTGGCTTTTCCAACTAACCTTTTAAAACTTTTAAATACCTATGACCCCAAAGTAATTGCCCTCTCCAATATTTATCAATATCTGACACGCTTTCTCTTTAATATTTGTATGTGTGTGACTCCTTCCACAGAATGTGAGCACCTTTAGGAACAATTTTTGTTTTGCTTACTGCTGTAAACAGTTTTGTTTTGTTTTGTTTACTGCTGTAACTCAGTACATGTAGCATCTGGTGTATGAATTGTGAATGGAATGTACTTCTACACAGGTTGTACATACATATAGAAGTATATTAGAAGTTTAAAAAAATCTATAGTTCTATTCTCAAAACTAATTGTACATAAATTCAGGAGAGAACATAGTCCTTGTTATGAAGTTCACTACATAAAAATGTTGTAAAACTATGTTGAAGATATGAATTAAGACATAACATAAAATCAGTTGCTAATGAATACTTACCACAAAAGGTAAGTGTCTGTGCTAGACACTCTGGGGATTTAGTGATTTGCAAAGGATAGATTTTTAAAAATATATAATTTAATTAACAAGACAGGAAAGAGTGCCCCAAACTATAATACATAATAAATAGTCAAATATTGACACCAGACAAGTTGTTTATTCTCACTGGATACTTGTTCCTTCCTCTGTCAAATGAATTTGATGAGTAAAAATAGTCAGTGATTTTTTAATTTTTCTTGTTGAGATTTTAAAGGTCCTTAACAACTCTTTTAGGGATGCCTAGGTTGCTCAGTGGTTGAGCATCTTCCTTTGGTTCAGGTAGTGTTCCTGGGATCTGGGGATCGAGTCCCACATCAGGCTCCCCATAGGGAGTCTGCTTCTCCCTCTTCCTGTGTCTCTGCCTTTTGCTCGGTGTCTCTCATGAGTAAATAGATGAAATCTTAAAAAAAAAAAAAAAAAAAAAAACTCTTTTAAATGCTTTCTTAGAGGATCTAGTGGTTACCTATAGGTGCTGCTGAGTACCTAGGCTTAGGCTTTAGAGAGTGTCTGTATGTCAACACCAACCCTTTCCACTACAACAGCTGTGCCTCTATGATTTTTACTTATCAGACTGACACTTAAGATTTTATTTAAGCAAAAGAAGCCAAGCCCCACCCCACCCCCAAATTAGTTGAAACTGTAGCAATGCTCTAGATATCTCTAATTGGTATAGGACTTCTTCCAAAACCTTTAAAAATTAACATCTATAACCATTAGCAAAATAGAGTCCATTTGTTTGAGGACTCCTGATTTGGACCTTTGTTCTTCAAATACAAGGGGTAAAGCTCTTACATAAGGATGCCTGAGTCCAGGTCCATTATAGCTGTGTACAATGTCAAGACTTGCTATGATTCTCAGAAGTATTTATGATGCCTTTTTGTAGTGTTGACCCATAATTGATGTTGTAGCTTTGTGACTTCTTATTTGGATGACAAAAGCGAGAAAAAAACAAAAATATATTTAATATCCATTTATAGTAATGGGAAAAGAAGAAAAGAAAAAAAAAAGTGATTTACCAATGATGATTCTTCCCTACAGCCCAAAACTCCCAAGGAAAGAGTAATAAACTGGGAGCTTGAATAGCATTTGGTAAACTAGAGCTGCCTCTTAGTTTGTAAACTTAAACATTTGATTAAAAAGGTTTACCAAAAATATACTTTCTATCACTAACCACTTTGTACACCAATTAGAAAGGTTTTCTGATATTTAACATCCTATCATTTTCCTTCAAATGTGAATTCATTATAGAAATTTATGGCTGGGTTATACTATTCTTCTTTAAATGCAGTAAGTTAAACCTTATAATAATACATTTTTTATCCTACCAAGAAATATTCATTTATATATTTGAAAATTATCACAAATTTTAAAAAATAATGAACGAAGATACTATTGACAAGCTGTGAGCACATATTGACCCATTGGGAATTAGCTAAAAATTGTTCCTAGAAGTAAGTGAATTTCAAGAACAGAGAATAATACCTTTTTTATCCATCTGGGACAGATACATCTTTTAGAAATGAAGTTATGTAAGACACATTAGTTGATGTTTCTCTGACAGTGCTGGCAATAAGTACCAAGAGAGACCCTTTTCTTGCTTTCACACATGTCATCCTTGAACTATATCATCCCTGAACTGTAGATATCACACTGTGTTGTTATTTGTAGTTGGCTGATATTTTTAAATACAGTCATTGCCTTTAAAAAAGTATAAGGAATAACTATAAATATATTTTCTAGCATTTAATATATACTTATTTGTGTTTTACATGCCTATATATTTATTTATGCTAAAGGAAGAATTTGGTGCCATTTCTCTAAAGTGCATGACTAAGGAAGCTTTTGAAAAAAAAAACTATAGAAATACTGTATAAGTATCTAACACAGCTTTTACTTTCCAAATGTATATTTGCCATCCCTTCTTTTGTCCATGCTATAAAAGGGAAATAGTTTTCCAAGTGACCCAATAATAGATGTTTAATTCTACTCAATTAAAAAAATGGGCATGTACTATGTTCTTAGATAAATTCTCTGTGGCTGGACTCAGGAATGACTAATATTGGCTCTTTGAAAAGAGGTTTATGAATTATTATGGAAAATGTCTAAGTACCCTATATACATGAGGGAAACCCAGGATAATAGGAGGTTTTAATTCTTCTCCTTTGCTGTATGCTTGTACCTAGAAGAGTATCTCACACATGGTAGGCACACAATAAACAATTTTGTACCACCATATAGTTGACATCGTAGTTATTATATAAACAAATACCATGGAATAAATAAAATCTTCCATGCTTATATGAAAACAACTTACACTTAAGCTCATCTTTAAAATATCTACACTAATATTGAATCTAGCAGAAAATAAATAAGATGTATTTTAGGAAAAAAAAGAAAAATATGGAAAGAAAGTGATCAGGCAGGAAATTGAGGAATTCTAAGAAAGGACAAGATGGAGGACCTGTAAAAGAATATTACTGTAGGATGCAATTGTATGTGACCTTAAATATTATAAGGGACTACTGAATATTGGTAAGCAACAGCATGACATGATCAAATGGGTATTTTAAAGATATATCTCTGGTGATAATCTGCAGGATGAATTGAAAGGAAGGATGCTTGGGTATTTTCAACCATGAGAATTATATGAAAAAAAATGCTATAAGCATTTACACTCCCACCAAAATTTAGCTGTAAGCAGTAGACCCACAGTGTAGCCCTCAAGTGGTTTTTCCTTCCAGTGAAAGAGAATAAAATGCATTTAAGTATTCCATAATTGACTATATTTTTCCCGGAAATGATCTCTTTATAAAAATATAAGTTGAGAACTTCAGGACTAACAATAATATTTGGTCAGGTATCAGCATGTCATCCAGGTCATCTCTATTCTACACTGCAATTCTTTCTGGTTACTTCATTTCAGTAGACTTTCAAGGTGATTTCTAACTATAATATATACATTTTAGTTTAGCATTTGCTTTGATCTGAATTTCCCTGAAACCCACTGACAAATTATTGCTTATCAAATCTACTTCCTCACATAACACAAACCTTATTAAATAGTATATCTGTCATCAAAAATTGTAAAGCTATCCTTTTTTTAAGTTTAAATTCAATTTGCCAACATATCGTATAGCACTCAGTGCTCATCCACCATCCATAATCAAGTAGTAATTTACCATTATTTACAGAGAATATATAGACTAAAAAAAGAATCTGTAATTGCTAAGTAACATTTATCTTTTTATATTAATTTTGTTATCTTGGCTAGATTGTTTTTGTACTGCATGTGAACTTTATTTCATTATATTTATTTCATATCTTACACATTCAAATTACTAATTTTTAAAACACCCATATCTATTTTACTTTAAGGTGATTTTCCAATTTATTTATTTCAGAGATGTAAACTAATTTGCATTCACATTCTCACTGGCTCAGACACAAACTTAACCTGGTTAAATTAATAATTAGTCCTTAAGGTAGTTATATTAAGGAAAAAGTGTTTAGTATATATTTTCCAAAGCATCCCCTCAGAAAGTGAGATTGTATGTGTCTAATGTTGCCTAATTTCAAGCTAAAACATTTCATAGATTCAGATTTTTTTTCCTTTTATTTGTTTCTTGTTACACTGAGAGAAAAGGTCTGGCCAATTTTTACCTTTTCTCTCTTCTGGCTTTGCCAATCATCTTTTTTTCCCCTCTATCATACAACTGTCAGTCCACAGGAAATAGTCTTCTTCAGCTGTCTAATACCCAAAATGAAAAATATCAAACTGTCAGATTTTTAGAATAGCTTCCATTAAAGGACAATTTAAAACCTAAACACTATATACCTACCATAAATAACTAAATTTGAAAACATAATGATTTTTGTTACGTTTGACTCCTACAACTAAACACACAGAGAATTTTCAGTTTATGTAATGTACTATAACCAAATCACTAAAGCATCCTTACTTAGAGACTATCTGAAAAATGAAAAATGAAAAAAACATTTTAAAAAAGTTATGTTATGTTGAAATGGAATTTGATCTGTTTCTCCCTTAGTCTGTAAGAGCTGTGGAATTAAGGGTCTGTAATTCTTTCACTCTTTTTTTTTTTTTTTTTTAATTCTTTCTCTCTTTCGCTGAAGCCTTGCACACTGCTTCTACATTGCACTTAGTATACTTGCTGAATAAATGAGTGAATGGATACATGAAAATCCAACTGAGTCAGATGCCATTAAAACCATTATCAACATCAAGTAGAGTCTGATTGGGAAAATCATCTGAGGAAAATGAGCTTGGAAGCAAGTTAGAAGGTATATAATTCCACAAAAAGCTAACTGGGCTTGGGAACTTATAGCACATTTCAATGGGAATAGTGACTAAGTTTAGTGGATTTCAAATTCAATTTAATTTTGGAAGGTAATAGTTGCTGCATCCCATCTATACTGCAGGACTGTTTGTTAGCTATGTCTTTGCCAATTTAGTTGCATATTTGCAAACAGTGTTTCTGTGAAGATCAGGGCTGAGATGAAAAGGGAGATATTGTGAAAAATCTTCACATCCTCTTATGAAGGGACACTTTTTAGAAATTGAATGTGAAGTCATGCATACTATTAAATTCGTTTCTTTGTAGTCCCCTAGTGTCCTTTCCTCTCCTTTAGAGAAGTCATAAATAGCTCCTGCTAATACAAATAGCCCAAAGCCACATTTAGCTTAATGCAGCTTAAATGAGATTTTAACCCTAGACCTTTCTTTTTAAAAAGCTTACTTTCTAATTGGATAGTCGCATTTTATAGAAAACTGAAGGATATAATGTTGATTAAGTTCATACCATGAAGGAAAAGTTGCTACTCTAAGGTCAACATCTGTTGACTCTGAAAATGACAACCAGTATTCACAGTTTGAGATAATGACTGTCTATGACAGGGGTCATTAGCAAATGTACCTCGTAATTTCCAGAAAATTCATAATAAATGCGAGTGTAGCAAAATCTGAAGGAGCTGGTTTTTCTCCCAAAGTGCTTTTTGTAAGTCCTGCCCACACAGCTTGTAGGTTAATAGAGGTGCAACAGTAAGGTTGGACACAATCAACTTTGATTGTGGACTTCTCAGAGCTGGTCCATTTTTGCCTTGAGTCTCCTACGCAAGAATGCAATTAAGAAACAAGCAGCTTAATGACATTAATGATTGATACTCAAACTGCAAAGGTGTTGGATTAATCACAGAATCTGAATCTGATTCAGGCACAGGCCCTTCTCTGTATCTTTTTTATTTCTACCAGTCTCACTAGGTCTTCACAGTGATTCCTGAGAAATAGAGTGGCTAATAAGCTTATGGACAAATCTCTTTCTGGAGTGTGGGAGCCTACCGATTCCTTTCTGACTACTGGCATGGTTAGCAAGGGCCTCCTCAGGGTTACAACTAGAGAGGTTCTCTGTGAAGGCAAAAAGTTGACATTTATTTTAATTCTGAGCCCCTTAGACACTGCCTTTCTAAATTCTTCCTGGATGAACTGAAGTTAAAGTGTTTCTAGGAATATTTTAAAAAATATTATAGATATAGATATACATACAAACATTTGTGTATACTCCTAAAACTTCATTTTATGAAACAATTATATTTCCAATCACCAAAAATAATGCATGTTGTTTGAATGAAACCATTTTAATATATGGTAAGGTATTAAGCAGGTAATATAAATAATTTGGAATATCTTTATTTACAAACAGACAACAAGCTGAATATAACCAGCTTAGGACAATATGGAGAAAAAAAATGCTCATTTATGTCTTTTTAAATGTTACAAATGCTTTGAACAACAATGCAAAGAAAAGGAGCATATACTCTTTCAGAAAGCTCTTTGGACAGTAGATCTTCTGGTGGATGTGGTCAGAAACTTGTTTTAATTTCTTATTTATAAAATGGCAAAAGTAAATCCTTATAGAAAATCTCATACTTCTTTGCATAGTCCGTTCACAGGAAGAAGGAAGAAGAAAGCTTAGCAGTAGTTTGTCTGTTAGGAAAGTGAAAAATTCCAGAGAATAACAGAATAGAAATGTAATAGCAAATAGAAAACAAAGAAACAGTTGTGGTAGGTAAAGATGTTACCTAAAAAAAAAAAAAAAAAAAAAAAAAAAAAAATTAAGAAGACAAATCTCAAGTCCAATCAATAAATATATTTATGATATCTTTATAATCTCACATATATTCCAATTGTTTGAGACAGGGTCTTCCTAAAATACTCTGCCCTCTTGTCCTCTTAACTGTGATTTTTTTTAATTTTAAGGACTATTGAGCAGCACATCCGACGATTTAATAGTGATATTGCAGTACCTTGGCCCAAAGAACTGTATTTAACCACTTTGTTTCTTTCCCTCATTCATTTGCTACTTAGAATTGTTCTCTGATTCTTCTGCTGTCTTTCAAGATTATTGGCCACATTTTAGGTCTTCTGGACGTTGCAAAAGGACCTATATATATGATTTCCCAGGCATAGGACATAAAGCCATTTGAAGTATTCAGCCCTAAATCTTGCCTCATTTCAGGGCCTAATGATAGAATGCAAGTTCCTTCCTTGTGTAATAAGGTTGGTGGAAATCCACAGACCTATATGGGGGAAAAGGGGGTAAACTGAAAAGACTTTCATTTGGTTTAAGTCCAGAGCTACATGAGCAGAAGAAAGAACTTAAATTTCAACATAAGATTAATATCTGACACACCACAAATCCTCACAGAAAGAAAATACTTAGTTGACATCAGCCTCTACTCCAGTTACCCATACATTTTTCACAGTATTTATAGAACTAGATCTTGCTGGCATCTAAATCAGTCATTTGCTAGAAAACTATTAACATAAGAGAGCTCCTAATTCCAAAACTCTCAAATATATAATCAGAAAGGAATTCAGGCACAAGAAAGTTGAAGTCTCCTGATGCATTAGCAAATGAGAAGAAGGAGCAAGGGAGAGCTGCTGGCAAAGTGCATGTTGCATTGAGAAGCCACATCCCACCTGGATGCTTTCCGCCTGTTACTCCACCCTAATTTACACACTTAGTTTCCTCTCATTTTCTGCAAGTTGACTGTGATTTCATCTTCCTCACTAGGTGCTAGGTGCCAACTTCATATCTTATCTCTTATACATAAGATAATGTCTTTGTATTGAATTTATTAGAATGGATCTTAGAGATCCAATATACTAATTTGTTAAATACTGAAAATAAAATATAGAGGGATAATTTGTCTTGTAAATGTAGAAAAGCAGGTCTGTGTACTTGGGGCCCCAAACTGAGTCTTTGAACTCTTAAAACATGCTTCTTTGAGATACATATTAACATGATTAGCTTTATGATTAGCTTTACTAATATCTACACTTCTCCTACCTATCCCCCCACTCCTTTCAACATAACTCACTTTCTCCACATGTGATTGAAATAGAAAATGACATCTGGAAGTCAGTTGTATTTAGTAAAATAGTGTGCAAAGGGTAGCAAGCATCCATATGATTCATAATATAAAATGCTCTGAGGAATTTAAATGAGTTTTTGTATTTAAATTGGTTTATTTATTGTAACAGGGTTGATGGGTTTTGATAGGCATGAAAAACAATAAGACCATCGTTACCATGAAACAAAAATAATCGACATTAGGTGTTCCTCAGCCACCTGGTTTAAGACAGTTTTTAATAATTGTCTTCTCTAGCCTACAGCAATTTTTCATTTCTACTAGATTGTTTCTATAACCATGCAAACATGCTGCTAACTTCTCCAAGATTAAAAAAAAAAAAATGCAAACCTCCTATTGACCCCAATTTTTCTGCCACCTACACTTTCCCCATTTCTTGGCTGCTTTTTGCAGGGAAATTTCCTGAAATTGTTGTTTGTATTTATTTTCTGCCATTCCTCTTCTCATGTTCTCTCTTAAAACTGTCCCAGTCAGGCTTTTACGCTTATCATTCCATCAAAACTTGTCAATGTCACCATGTTTTCCAAATTGCTAAATCCCATGCTCCAGCCTCAGAACACACTTCATTTAATATTACTGGTGGCATTTGGCTCAGTTGATCATTCCTGACCTCTTGTTACATTTTTTTCTTGGCTTCACTAGATCTGACTTTCTTTCTCTTTCACTGGTTTCTTTTGCCATTTTCTTTAGTCATTTTTCATCTTCTTTCAGCCTCTTAATATTGAAGTGCTGCAGGGCTCAGTCATTGTTTTCTTCTGTTTTCTGCCTTTATTCACTATCTTCTTATCCAATTTCATGGCTTTAAGATAACTTTTTTGGTGAGTCTTCTCTGTGAGTCTCAAGTTTATATCTTCAAGCCAGATCTCTCTCATGAACTCAGATTTAATGCCCCATTGCCTACTTGACTCATCCACTTAGATATCTAAAAGCCATGTCAAATGCAACACAACCAAAAAGTTAAGTCCCTGATCTTCTTACCTTCTCTATCATTATCTTCACATTATAGCAATTCCATTTATTCAGCCACAAAAAAACCTTGAAGTCCTTCTTAACTTCTCTATGTCCTGTCACCCTTGAATGCAATGGAAATGCTATTAACTCTTTATCAACATATATTCAGAATCTAGTTCTTACCACAGCCATTCTTGAAACCCTGGTCCAAACCATTGTACCCCAGCCTAGACTTCAGCACTAGCCTCTTTATAGGTCTCTCTGTTTTTATTCTTGCCACTCTACAATCTACACTTAATAAAGCAGCCAGAGGGATGCCTGGGTGGCTCAGCTATTGGGCTGATGCCTTTGGCTCAGGTTATGATCCCGGGATTGAGTCCCAGATCGGGCTCCTGTGAGAGGCCTGCTTCTCCCACTGCCTGTGTCTCTGTCTCTCTCTCTGTCTCTCATGAATAAATAAATAATTCTTAAAAAAATAAATAAATAAAGCGGCCAGAGTGGTCCTTCTAAAATTTAGGTCATATATGGTTACCTTCCTGCCATGGTGTTCCATTTCTTTTAAAAAAAATATTTATTTATTTATTCATGAGAGACAGAGAGAGAGAGAGAGAGAGAGAGAGAGGCAGAGACATAGGCAGAGGAGAAACAGGCTCCCTGAGGGAAGCCTGATGTGGGGCTCAATCTCGGGACCCTAGGATCACACCCTGAGCCAAAGGCAGATGCTCAACCACTGAGCCAGCGAGATGCCTCAGTGATGTTCCATTTTATCTGGACTCTACAATGACGCCACCACATGTGCTTTCTCAATATCTCTTTACCTTCATTGTTGTTTCCTTTTTTAGTATTCACTCCATTGCAGTTACATGTTCTTCTCTGCTTTTCCAAATAGCCAGGTACAATCTTGCCTTAGGGCCACTCCCCTTACTGTTTCTTCTGCTTCAATTATTTCTCCTCCAAATATGATCATAGACAACTCCATGCCGTCCATCATGTCTTTGCTCAAATCTCACCTCCTTGGGAGGAACATCCTTGATATCCTACTTCCCTATTTTGTACCTGATACTCCAAATCCTTCTTTTCTTGATCACTTTTACTTTTCTTCCATTGCACATTTCACCTCTTATTATATTTCATTTTACTTATTGAGTATATTTATCATGGATTATCTATCTCTTCTCATTAGAATATAATTTATAATTTCCACAGAAGTAGGAATCTTTCTTTTATTCACTGATGAATTCTAAGCTAGAAGAGAGCCTAATACAATAAATGTATGGATTTTAAAATTCATTGGAAAGTAATAAATTTTAAAGACTATATTTTAATATCATAAGAATTTTGGGGCATACAACCTCTGTTGGAATGCTAAATTATACATTGAAATAGTAGAAGAATCATGACAACCACAAAAGGAACCAAAATCTTCCCTTTCACTCAGGTGTCTCTTAGTAAGAAAACTATTTGGTCATGATAGGCAGAATTCTAAGGTGGACCTGAAGATCCATGCACCTATACATCCACTATATGGTTTCAGAATGTGTGAATATGATTGAATAGTCACTCGTGATTAGATTGTTAGATGGCACAGTTCACTTTTTTATTTTTGTTTTTTAATCTTTTATTGTTTTTTTATAGTTGACCTTAAGAAGGACAAGTTATCATGGGTGATGCTGATTTATGAACATGTACAAGCCCTGTGAAAATATGCAAGTTTTTAAAAAGGAACCAGGCAGTTTCTAAAAGAGAGTTGGAGTGTGGGAGGGATTCAGCAAAAGAAGGTTCTTTATTGCTGGCTTGGTAGATGGAGGGAGCCATAAGGCAAGGAACTAAGAGCTGCCTTTGGAGCTGAGGGAAACCTCTTAGCCAAAATCCAACAAGAACAAGGGACTGCAGTCCTATAACACAAGAACTGAATTTTGGAAGCAAGCTGAATGAACTTGGAAGGTTCTTCCCCAGAGCCTCTAGATGACACAAATATACTCAAATATACACAAAGCCCAGCCAATACCTTGATTTCAGACCTGTGATCACCTGAGCAGAGGCTAAGCACACTCTCTGAACTTCTGACCTACAGAATTAGAATTCATAAATGGGGTTGCTTTAAGTTGCTAACTTTTAATAATCTACCATAGAACAGTAAAAAATGAATATTGTTTTGATTCTGCTTTTTATACCTCTGCTTTACTTTTAAGTTGTAAGTCACCAGATGCCCATGTCTTAACCTGGAAAAACTTTCAGAAGAAAGATTTTTTAAAAATCATGAAAATAAGGTTAAATAAACATAAGTAAAAATCCTATGTACAGGAAACAGAAAAAAAAAACCATAGTTAAATGATCACATTTTTTCTGCAGCACTTGACATTGAAACATTGAAAAGGTCTCTAGCCCAGCACTCCTGATAATTACTCTGTGACCATATGCAAAGCATTTAACCTACCTTGACCTAATTTTCCTCATTCAATAAATGAGGAAATTGTACTAAATTAACTCTAATATTTATTCCTGCTATAAAATTCTATGATTCAATAATTCTGTAGGTCTAAAATAACCTACAATTTTCTACATTTTCTATATCAAAACATAATATTTTCCATAAATTTAAATATTGAATTCTGTACGTGAAATATTACTTTGTGAATCAGGCAACGGACATTAAAATAGATTGTCACTTTGTAACCTATCAGTTGAATCAATAGACTATAAATATATCAATATAAAGTAGATGCCAGATAAGGTTTTATAATTTCAGTAGGAGTCTTCCTCCAGACTTCCTCTAACCAGCCTCTCTATGGAAAGTTTAATGACACTGTTTTGGCCACCAGAGGGCTCTCATATGATTTATCCTTGTATCAGAATTTTGAAGGGTTATTCAAATTTTGTAATTGGTAATTAAAATGCTGAAGACACAATAGTATATCACAAAGTAATATAAATAGTAAGGGGTATTTTATTTTTGTGTACGTTAGAAATACTAAATTTCTTATTTTGTAGGAAAATTATTCTATAAAAAAAATCATTAAAGACTCAAATCCTAAAGCCACAGAGAATCACCTTTAACTTTTGCATGCATTACTTCTCAATCCTTTCCTACAAACCTAGAGAGATTCTCCTCATAGACATTTACAATCATTAAAACAGTGAGAAAAGTCATGATGCTTCTTCCATGGCTTCTGGTACTCTAATATGAAATATACAGGCATGATTCATAGTAATCACTTATTTACTATGTTCATAAGAAAGTTCCTACATTTACATTTAGTGAATTATTCCAAATTGGCTATTTATTTCTCTGAATGTGTTAGAAACCCACCGAGATTTACAAATAAAAACCAACCAGCCATTTTGTGTGAAAACAAGAGAGTGAAGACAGTTTCTGACTGATTCCAGAAACCAAATGAATTAAAAATTTTATGAAAGCAAATGCAGTCCTTTATTTTTAATTTTCAGGAGAAAATTTTAATAAAATTTCCTTAGATATTAAATATACATTACCAGGGAAATTTAACAGATAAACTCAAATTTGAGAAATCTGTTTCCTGTTTCCTCCATTGAAAGAGGCACATAAAATATCATTTGTACATATATTGACTTTTATTTTACATCTTTAATGGTTAAAAAATCTTCAGACAAGTGTGGGATTTAACATTAAAATATCCTTAATCAATTAGGTATCCTTTAAATGGTAACTCGTGGCGTGATACTGTACTGAAGTAACTATGCTCTGTTTCTTGGTATCAGTGAACTTTCAGTATATATTGTGTGTGCATGTGTGTATTTGTGTCTCTCTCTGTGTATATTAGCCCAAGAAAGAAAGAAGTATTTTGGAAGTGAGAGAGAGCTGTTTCTGCATTCAGGTTATTAACTATTCTTGACCATAAACATCTCATAAGATAGGATAATGATGCTTGAAAATCCTTCTATGGGGAGAAACAAAAACACCTACTTTTATAAGAACTATTATTTTTTACCATGCTTATATTTTTTAAATGACAATAATGCAAGATATTTTATGATCAAAGCATTATTTTCTCATAGCCAGCATAGAAAAATCAGGCTAGAATGTTAATCAACCTATAATAAGCTTTTATACTACCAGACTGGCAAAATTTAAAGCTTGGATAATTTCCAGGGCAAAACATCTTAGATTTTCTTGAGCGTGTAGATGGAGGTCTAATTGATAATGTCTTTGGAGGGCATTTTCACAATGTCACATTTTAAGAGGCCCATGTTCTTGATCTAGAAATTCCACTTCTAAGAATTTGCCCTCAGAATTTTTCAAAGAAATATTCTAAATAGCACACAAATAAGATTCTTTTGTCATACTGTTTATCAGCTACAAACACAATCTAAATTTTTATCATTATAGAGTTATTTAGATGAATTACTTTACATCTGTACCTTGTAATGCTATGCTACTTTTAAAAAGTAATAGTGTTCTGAACGTGCAGTTAAGGAAAGCTCCCAAAGATGTATTATTAACTGGGGAACAGAAAGCAAGGTGCAGGAAAATAGGTACAGTATGGAGTTTGATCATTTTGTGTTGTTAAAAGAGTGTTTAATAACTATTTACATATTTTTTCTGAAATATCTCACAAAAATTTTTTAAGAAGGAAGGAAAAGATGAAAAATAGATTTCACTTTTCATTTTTACTCTACAGTACAGTTTGCATTTTTCTCCTGAGTGCATATATTACAGTTTTTAATGTTTGTTTTAGTTGTTTTCATTTTATTATTAAGAATTATCTTGCCTGTAGGATCATTGGATATTTTCTCTCTTTTCTATATCAGCATTAAGATAGTATTCTAATATGAATAATACGGTTTTCATTTATTGAGGTCTTATTATCTACAAAATTAACTCTTTTAAGACTTGCATAGCCCAATGAGGCTATGTGAGGTATTTGTATTATTCCCATTTGACAGAGAAATAGAGGCACAGAAAGTCAAACAACTAGTCAAAAATGATGGGTGAAGCCACTGAACCCAGATGACCAACTCCATAGCCTATACTCTTAGGTTTTGTAATCTGCTTCCATACATGCATTAGAATCCATTTTTCAGATGTTAGCAGCCCATAAAACCTCTTTAAATTGAAAAGAGAATATATTACAAGCTTATCAGTGCTCTTTATTCTCCAGCTAACATGTGTCTTTCCAAGGTCGCTTGCTTTATTCTCCTGACTCAGTAATATTTTTTATGTCAATATTACTAGATTGTAAATTTCACTTTCCAGATTAATAATGCTTCCTATATAGTCAGTATCATCTGAACACCCAAAAGTAGGTTCACATACTGTGCCCTTTGTATTTGAAGAACCAGAACACATAGAAAGCATAGTTATTGTTCTCTTTCCCAAGCGCTGCCTTCTTTCCCTCCTTTGCTATCTCGCAAGCTCTTTAAATGTTTATTAATCAATTTAAGTATTTCTAGTTCATATCCCAGTGCAGGCTATACTCATAATTTCAGGTGCCAGGTTTTCTATGTTGGTTACCTTTGTTTCCTCTCTTCGTGTTTTGTTTTCAATAAGATATCTTTAGAAATTTCATTTTCCTCTGTAAGCTTGCAGAAGTGAAATGAGGTACAACTCAAATCTTTACATTTTGCTTCTTGTTAGCAGCCCTTCTAAGAAAAGCTTGGTGATAGGAGATATTGAGAGAACTGGCTGAGGGATGTCTGAAAATTGTCAACAAATGTCCATGTAATCCTATCACTCATGCCAAAGGTAATTGAGAATTGACTTTAGAGTACCAGTTGTCCTGTGAGCTTTACAGAAATGACTTGCAATCTTAAATACTTTTTTCCAAAGCACTGAAATTGAAAGATCATCAGAGTTCATTTTTGATGACAGCTGGACCTTCAGAAAAAAGAGGATCTTAAAAGATTTAAATTGGTGACCTAGTCATCTGAAGGATATTTTCCTTTTGCTATTTTATTTTTTTATTTTTTTCCTTTTGCTATTTTAATATGACATTTATTGTTGTTTAAGATGATAATTTTTGTTCAATTTAGATGTCACTATAGTCTATTTAAAGTTCCTTTTCAAATCTGTCATTTTCAATTCCATATTCAAAATAAAAGAGTAATAATCAGAGAGAAGCACAGTGCAGATGCCTTTCTGATCCCTCTCTGAGGCAAATGCACTGTAGATAAAATATGAAGTTTTTCACCACCAGAAATATTCATGGACAGTTTATATTGGAATTAAAATATAAGAATGAGACCATGACACTTCAGCAGTCAGAAGAAATTAGACTATTGACACAAAAGAGGAAGCAAATGTTTTGGGATTATGTTGTTTATTTGAATCCCAAGTAATTATACAAAAGATTTGGAGAATCTTACGAAAGGGTTCATACAGTACAAAAGGATGTATCAAACTATTGAGAAAGTCAGAGTAAGGGGTCACAGTACAAAACTAAAGTCAGAAATAAAATTAGTATTCAGAAATTTGTATCACTTAGCTCTACACTTTTAAGAATTAAGCTACCATTTACTTCTGAGTTTTCTATTTATCCGAAGAAAGACAGAACATCTCAGACTTCAGTCTAAAATTATTATTTCCATAGGATAAAAATTAACTTCTTGTTTAGGAGAAGCAGATCTTTCATGATGCTAAGACCAAAAAAGCTGTTTGCCAACTGTTTTCATAAGAAACCTTTATTCATTTTTTGGTGGACATTATCCATGGAAGCATCTTTATAGTGGTAACTAACAAGTTTCATGTGGACTAATTTTTATATTTCAATATAAATCTCTTTTGGAAAAGTATATTTCCTCATTTGTAATGATAGTTATGACAGCTTTCATCGGAACATTTCTTCGTATCTTATTGTACGTATCTTCGTATCTGTATTATAGCACTGAGATTTTTTAAATAGAAAAAAATTGTTATTTTACCTGGCCAACCTTGATGTGCTAACTCCTATCATTGGTCTGCAGAATCAAGGGAATTGGATAGTATCTGACAACATACGACTTTGGTTTTCTTCCCAGTGAATTTTAAGAATCATGAATTCTTCTATGATGACCTGTCCTATAACAGTGGCAGCCTGAGAACTACTTTCTTGAAGATGAATGTGGGTTTCCAACACAGGATTTCTAACCACTCTGCTCCTGGAACCATTTTAATCTCTATCTTCTATGCATTTGTATGGCTGAAAAGAGCCTTCTGAAAAATGAGTTACAAGGACCAAGGTGACACCTATGCATGCCCTCTTGCCTAGACCTCAGGATATCTCTGTATTTGAATGTCAAATACAGACAGCACTGCCTTTTTATTTTTCTGTGATCATGAAATGTCTTTCTACAATATGCTGGGCTCTAGGCTAAGTACTGCAGAAAAAATAATACATGAAAGGTGGATCTCATTCCCATAGGTGATGAAACATATTTGCAAATAATTGTAGCATGGGGAACTATGTGATAGGTGCCACTTTAGCAATATAAACAAATTGATCTAGGAATCAGGGAAAAGAAAGATCATTACCATTGGAGGTGATGCGTATAGGTTCCATAAAAGAAAAATAATTTGAACAGAGCCATAAAGCAATGATTCTCAAACTTTAGTGTGAAAAAAAATCAATTATGGAAATGAAAAAAATCCAATTTCAGGGCTCAAACCACAGAAAGTCAAATATACTATGCTTTGCGTGGGGTTCCAAAGTTATAAATATGAACAAGTTAGTTGATACTTCTGTGCTATTCTAATAGGAACAGTGGTCTTGTTGGGAGGCAAGGGGGCTTGTCTTAAAGTTTGTTTACAATGTTCCCTATTTGAGACAGAGAAAATATCAGCTTATGGTCCATGTCCACGACGGGGGATAAGAATGAAATGGCTGATAGTCTGGTGGTGCTTTGCCAAAGAATGGGTAGAATGGTAGATTTAAGCTAGCCCTTGACAATTCTTGTTAATCTATGTGAAGACTTACCATTCTACATAGAGGATTTCTGAGGTTTTTAGCAGATGGCAGGGAGTTCAGTAAATAAAACAGAGGGGTGAAATAATCAGTTCTGTGTCTAGGAGTTTTTTTTAACACATTTCCATCCCCACTGATGTGTTATTTTTGCTTAATGGATCCCCTCTTCTTTTTTTTTTTTTTTTTTTTTTTTTAATTTATGATAGTCACAGAGAGAGAGAGAGAGAGAGGCAGAGACACAGGCAGAGGGAGAAGCAGGCTCCATGCACCGGGAGCCTGACGTGGGATTCGATCCCGGGTCTCCAGGATTGCGCCCTGGGCCAAAGGCAGGCGCCAAACCGCTGCGCCACCCAGGGATCCCTGGATCCCCTCTTCTGAAGGGTTCTCTAGGATGTCTTACTTCCTCTACCACTGTAACAGTGATTGGCTACAAAATGCAGACAATAAATCTCATAATGAATATCTGTTCTTAGACACCTATTACCTCAGAAAATGCTTCTTATCAAAATAGGTTTAGCCTTCTGAATTGATTACAATTCCAGGAAACCAAAATCTCCAGTGATTATTGTAAGAAGAGGAGCAGCATACAGGTTGTCATATCACAGAGCTTATCATAACAAGTGCACCTTAATTAGGTTAAGTGAAGATCTCTCAGAGCTAATACAGATCATGTGAACCTCCACTGCACACAAACATTCAAGAAAGTCTATGTAACACACCAAATGCTATAGGAAATTGAATTATATGAGAGACAACATTAAACTAGAATATGCTAGTATATTCACTTTCTGGCTTACTTTGTAAAGCTTTTTACCACAATTCCCCATACACAGTATGTCTGAAGAAAAGAAAACATGTGCTTCTTCCACTCAAATGTTGATTTGGGAGGAGAGGTGATTTTCACCCACAGCATTTGTTCACCCACCTAGCATACTAATGCACTCTTTCAATTGGCAAGTCCTTTATTCTTTACGCTACTGTTTTACTTAAGAGATAATGTCAAAGGAATTGAACGTTGTGACTGGATAATGGTCTCCTGCTGCAAGATAAATGCTTAGGCATTTATTGAAAATAAATGTTGGAGTGAAGCCAAGACATTTATTTTTAAAGTAGAAAACTATTTTCTAGTCACAACTTTAAGTGCCAGAGACATTATAGATATCTTACCAAATGGTTTTTTTAAGTAAATTGAGATCACCCAAAGAGAGCAAGAGAATACCTAATTTGTTCTCACCTATCTAACAGGTAACATTGTGGTTTCCTTTCTACAGATATCAAATCAAATTCAAATATGCTGTTTGTTTGGTGGGGAAAGACTGCATTAACAACATATTCAATCAACTCTCCAGCTTGATTTTACAGACATAGTTTTTGCTTTTTTAAACAAAATAGATTTGAATATGCATGATAAAAAGGAAGTATAAAATTTTGTGATGCATTATTGAATTTTTTTTTTTTTGCCATTTTAAAGGCAGCAATGGTTACTGATCTCCTTATGCTGTGTCTGAAAAGCACATAAGTGGTAACTTAGGGAGCTTTTAGTAGCAATGCTAATGAGCTGTGATCTAAGGTAATGATGATTTTGATTCTTCTAGTCCTTGTGGAGTGCCTTCACAGAGTGAGAACAGTATAAGTGAATTTCAACAAACACTACTCACATTTTCCCTCAGTGTTGAAACTCAGAACTCCATTGTAACCTGCTAGTTATTCATGGAATTGAGGTGCACCATGAATCAAATTCTCACCCCTTTCCCCATACCTGATGTTATACATTTAACTTTCAGTTACACTCTTCTGGTCATATAAAGTAACTCCATAGATATTGCCTTTTTTTCCCTAGCCTTTCTCTGTAATACCTAAGGAAAAATGAAAATTTATGGCTGAAACAGGCTTAATAGAAACACAACTTTTGCATCACCTGTGAACAGTACGGGCCACTAGGCAAATGGTTTTACCCTGGGGATAAAAAAGAAAACAAAAAATAATTTAATATAATGTTGAAATGAAGAGAAATTATTCTTCATTTTGAAGATTGTGTTATAAAAACACCATTTAGGATAATCACATATATGTGCATGTGTGTGTATTTATATATATGTATATATATGTGAGAAGGAATAAACTCTGAAGATTATAAAGTCTAATGTTTATAGAGATGCATAAATAATATATACAACAAGAGTTATCTTGTAAATTAAAACCATAACCATATTTTGTATGCTTTCATGAAGGGAGCTTATGTTAAGATTAAATAATTAAAATAAATTTAATAAAATATTATAAAGGGCGGCCCAGGTGGCTCAGTGGTTTACTACAGCCTTAAGCTCAAGGCGTGATCCTGGAGGCCCAGGATCGAGTCCCGTGTCGGGCTCCCTACATGGAGCTTGCTTCTCCCTCTGCCTGTGTCTCTGCCTCTCTCTCTCTCTCTCTCTCTCTCTCTCTGTCTCTTATAAATAAATAAAATCTTTAAAAAATAAATAAAATATTATAAAGAACATAAAACATAGCTAAAGAACATAGAGTTCTTTATATGTATACATGTATGCATAAGAACAACCCAAGAGTTACACATTGATACAGGGTTTTTCTTCTTTTTTTTTTTTTAAGATTTTAAAATTTATTTTAGGTATAGAGAGTATGAGCTGAGGCAGTGGAGGAGACCAAAGGGAGAGGGAGAAGCAGACTCCATGCTGAGTGCAGAGCCCCATGAGAAGCTTCATCCCATGTACCTGAAATCATGACCTGAGCCAAAATCAAGAGCTGAGTGTTTAATTCACTGAGCCACTTAGGCACCCCATACTGGGTTTTCTAAATGACTTTAAAGAAGTTTTGCTTTTTTTCAAATTTTAGAAATAAGCATCACTAATTATAGGTACTAAGTACTTGTGTTATAGATTTGTTTAATGGTGCTAGTAATTTTTGTAATTATTATGGTAATGATTTTGCGTGCTTTTTAGACATCATCCTCATTAATTAATTTTGGTTGCTTTTTAAAAAATTACTTCTCAAGATTGAACTTTAAATGGAAGTCATGTGATTATTGACTCTCAATATTGTTATTCTATTGTAAATTTATGTCTGCTGTGTAATATCCTTTCTTGAATATTTGGAAGAATTTTTTCTTCCATTAAAAATGCCATCTATAGATTGTAATATGGAGACTTGTTGAATCAGTATGCTATACCCTTGAAATTTGTGCAACATTGTGTGTCACCTACACTTCAATTTAAAAAGAAATGCTGTCTGTATAGTCTCCTTGTTAGTAGAAGATTAGATTTCATTAGCCACTTATGAGATTATAGTTAAGGAAATATATTTGACATTTCAGTTATCTTTCTAAATAATTTATTTTCCACCTCTGCTGTGGAGAGCCAGGGAATTCCATAACAATACATGAGGGAGTTTTCAAAACATAGCATATTCTAGCCTCTTCAAAAGTAGAGGATTTGCCTATTGGATTTTCACCTGAAATTTTACTGCTAATAAAATGGATGGATTAATGAATAAAGAAATACACTGAAATATTATAAGCCACTATTTAGAAAAATGTAATGAACTGGGTACTTAATTTATCTACTCTTTCTAATAACCTTCTGAGGTTGATATCATTGTTCCTATTTTAAAGAGGAGAGAAGGGAGGGACATATAAAATAACCGGCCAAGATCATACAATGGGAAGGTGTCAGGCTAGGGATTGCATCCTGATGATGTGCCGCAGAATCCATGATTATTTTAGCCACAGTACTAATCTAGACAGATGGGATGAATTGCACAAATTCATAATGGGGCATCAGCCTCTAATGAACAGTTTTCTGAAGTATTTATATAATGAAATTATTAAACAAAATTATATTTTATAAGGAAATATAGAAGTCAAAATCATGGCCTAATATGCATACCTAGTACGTGACCTTCCAGCCTTTGCTTAGACTTGAGCCTTTGCCTTTATGCTTTTATGCCAAGACTCATACTGCTTAGCTTAACAAAGACCTAGAGCAGCGATCACCTGGGAACATGTGTAGAGGAGGGGGTTGGGCTTAGGGAGGTACCTTATGGATTAGATAATATATCATTGCTAAATTATCTGAGTTCCATATTTAAATGTTGACAAAAGAGTACATCTCTAACTGCAAGCTACTATCAGGAAGGAAAATAATCTGTATGATAGCCCACTGGAGATTAACTTTTGTAAAATTCCATTTTGAGGGTTAAATTCTCAAGAGACTTGCTTGATGAATCACTTTCCTGTCTGGAAAATCAGTAGCTGATTGTGATTCGTAGGGTATGGTTGATCAATTTCCCAAATCTAAATATATGAATGCTAGGTCATAATTTTGTCCCTTGTCAGATATTCACCAACAATCCTCCAAGTCTTACCAGTATTAATTAAGTAGCTTTTTCAGAATATTCTCTGGATTACAGATAGAATTAACAATATACATTCATTTTTGCCTATAAATAACAATTATATGTACATCTCTCTCTTTTTTTCTCCAATTATGGTGTGTTACAAATACATACTTTTGTGTTAAATAACATTTGGCTTCTTGAATAAGATGTAAAATTTTATCAGAATAAACAATATTAAATATACTGTGGTCAGTGGCCCTATCTTGGGTTATAACATCTATATAAAATATTTAACTTTTTAAGTTTCAAAAGTTAAGCTCAATTTCTGGACACAAAGACACTGTGTAGAGACCTTCCAAATATCTTCTCTTTAATTTCTGAATTTTTGGCATGGATATAAACTGAAAACAAGCATCACAATGCAATATATATACATATTTTTTACATTAAAGTGAATTAACTTTCTTCATATAAGCTGTTCAGATCTGTTGCCAATGTAATAAAATACTTATAGAATTAATGCACTTGCTCAATTGAGAGATGGGCAATTTCAACATACTTGGTTATCTAGAAGATATCTATAACATCTTAAAATACATATCATTGATGTGTACAAGCTCAGGAAGAAAAGTGAGGAGTTCAATTTCCAAGGGAAAGCTGGGATGTTCTCCCAAGAATTTAGATAATCTATCTCTTCTTATTGATATTGAGCTATAAATAACTTAACACAGGAAATGAACATTAGCTGGAAATTTGGAGAAAAGAAGAGCATTCTTTCCCCTTTCATTTCATCTCTATTTTTAAAGGGAGTATATTTGTTTCACTTCATTTCACTGTAGGAATAGGTTTGTAATCCTCAAAGGAAAAAAGAAAAAAGATTCTCCTGCTCATGATTTTCCAATGGAATTTTTTCATAGCATTGCTTGCTTGGTATAATGTTTTAGCTGATTTTATTAACTCTGGAAAAATACTCTGGTATTTGCAGACAGTGGTATTGTAGTATTCATCAATCCAGGAAGAAGTACAAGTAGTGATCATTACAAAAATCAGTTCCCAAATCAGAAGATTAGTCCAAACTCAAGCTGGGTACAAGCACTAAGGACTCCAAGGACTAAACTCGAGGTACAAAACCAGGATGTCAATTCAAGTGGGTCAGCAGAGCAGGAAGTGGAAGTCCAAACCCCTGGAATTAACAGATGCCCATCTGATATCAGCAGGCCAAGTGCCAGAAAAACAAGTCTGTTAGTGGGTGTTTCAAAGTATGAGTACTGAATGGTAATGTAATCAGTGACAATTGGGGTTCACAAGGGAGGAGATGAATAGTAGCAAATGCCTGGGTCCTGGGGGAGGGGATACTGAGGTCTGAGTAGAACAGAAAATGATTTGAGAGTTTCTGACAAAGGGATTCTTTTAGAGCCCATTGGCCTAAGATGGCACCCATCTCAGGGCCTGGGATCAAACTGAACCTACAGATGAAGGTCAAATGGAGCAGCTGCAAGGGTGAAAGGCCTGTGGGACCAGGAAGAAAGCTAGAAACACCATCTTTTTCTTAAATAGCCTCGACCTACAAGTGTAACATATGTTTTGTGATATATTTACTTACTATAGTTGTATTGTTCCTTTCTTGATTTGAAAAGCAATGGACAGGGGACGCTTGGGTAGCTCAGTGGTTGAGCATCTGCCTTTGGCTCTTGGGATCTTGGGATCAAGTTATGGATCTTGTTCCCCTCAGGGAGCCTGCCTCTCCCTCTGCCTGTGTCTCTGCCTTTCTCTGTGTCTCTCATGAGTAAATAGGTAATTTAAAAAAAAAAAAAAGAAAGAAAAGCAATGGACAATTTTATAGTATTATTTAAAAACGTATTTACATACATCATTAAAAGGAAAATAGTTCATATGCTGCCCCATTCTGTGCTGAACAGAATGAAACTTAAACCTATATATTGCTAGAAGAGTTGAATGCATTTAGCCTCAGACTTGCTCCTACAATATCACCAGTTTTGTCACTAGTGATTTACTGTCATGATTAGCCAAGTAAAAGAGCTATATTTTTTATACAGGAATCCACTAGTTTAAGTCATTTATTTGCCAAAGAAATACTTATTTATCTTTGACATGTCATTTTTACTTTGAATATCTATAATAGACTTGTGTTTATTTTGTTGGCATTAATTTCTATTTGTAAGGAAATATAATAGTTTTCCCATAATATGTCAAACAGCTTTCTAGCTGAGGCCAACCCTATTTGATTCATAACTCTTTGGTCCTAACAGATACTGAATTCTATACTGTGGATTCACTTACAGTGTGATCAGACACCCACCAAGTCTCTAGAAGTAATTAATATATTACAAGGGGGTAGATACCATTAACTGAACAACTTTGAATAATGTATTTCAGGTTAACTATTACTTGCAGCATCTTGTGACATTCCTACATTTGAGTTGTTTCTTTGTGATGCATAGAGTATGGTTAAAAAGTTAAAAAAGAGATTTATGCAGTTGCAAAATAATATAACCCTCTCTAAAGCAATCATCAATATTCTGAGAAAATAAATTGGTCTTTTCATATTATGATCTTGGTTTTTCATTCATTTTCTTATTTACATGTAGTGTCCTAGAATCCCTGATGTAACATCAATTTTCCTCTTTGAATGAAAGGCTTTTATATATATATTGATTATTGGCAGTTAATTTTCTTCCATCTTGATCAATCATCCTGGTTGGTCAGTATCACTTTACAGTCTTTAGTGGGTTTTTGGAGTTTCTTAGCTCAAATTAAATCTTTTTCACTTCTTCCTAGAGTGCCATTTATCTCTCTCACTGAGATTTTGTATTGTTAATGACTTCTCACATTTATTGTCATTTTGAAATAAATTTATTTATAATTTACTCGATTTAACTATGTTTTTGTGAATGATAAAGGGCTTCCAAAATAGAATAGCAATTTTTTAAACTTTATATTTATGGTTATATATTGATATAAACTGACCTAAAACAAATTATATTATTATATCCACTGTACTCCAATTTGGTAATAAAAACTTTCTTGAAGATTCTCAACTGCTGTGGCCTCAAAATGGTTAGCAGTTTTCATTCTGAGATAATTATTTGAGCATTGACAAGCAATGCTCCTAAGATTTGGCTTAGCCAACCATTCAGTTAGCTAAGTAAGCAAGTATGAAGTGTTTGAAGTGTTTCCTACCAATGGAGTTGATATAAATAAAGTCAATTAAGTCAATTTGATACATACTTTTTTATTTATTCAGCAAACATGTATTAAATAACAACTTCATGCCAGGACTAGCCCAGGGATTTATTACTGAATATAGAGATGAATAAGATACAGTGATATTCCTTATATTAATTCCAGCTTAAGTAACGAGAACATATATTCAGAACATATATTCAAAAAGAACTGGAGGTGAAGGTGGGGCAAAAGAAAAGAGGGAGAACACGAAAAGGCAATCAGGGAAATTGGTATTATTAGATAATATGGTAGAAATTCAGACAAATCTATTGCTTAGTGAAATTTGACCAATTGTTTGCCTATCAAATGATGTTTTTTTATGGGTAAGCCAGACTCCTGCGTGCAAAGTTATCAGTGTAAAACAGGTTGTGTATATAGATATGACAATCCTAATATTTTGCAAGTCATAGTTCCAAAACCAAAATATAATTCTTTAAAATAAGGCATTTTGAAAAGGCAAGAGTCAACAAAACCAAAAGGCAACCTAAAAATAGGAGAAGAAATTTGCAAATGTCTTATCACGTAAAGGGCTAGTATATAAAATCTATAAAGAACTTATCAAACTCAACATTCAAAAAACAAATAATCCAGTCAAGAAATGGGCAGAAGATATGAATAGAAATTTCTCCAGAGAAGACATACAAACACATACAAAACAGACATGAAAATTGCTCAACATCACTCAGCATCAGGAAAATAAAAATCAAAACCACAATGACATGTCACCTCACACTAATCAGAATGCCTTAAATTAACAAGTCAGGAAACCACAGATACTGGCAAGGATGTGGAGAAAGGAGCACTCTCTTACACTTTTGGTGGGAATGAAAGCTGGTACAGCCACTCTGGAAAACAGTATGGAGTATCCTCAAAAAGTTTAAAATAGAGCTACCCTATGATCCAGCAATTGCACTACTAGGTATTTATCCTAAAGATACAAATGAAATGATCCAAATGGGCACATGTACCCACATGTCTATAGCAGCAATGTCCTCAATAGCCAAACTATGTAAAGAGCCCAGATGTCTATTGACAGATGAATGGATAAAGAAGAAGTAGTGGTACAAACACACACACACACACACACACACACACACACACACACATACAAAGACACACACTGAAATATTACTCAGCCATCAAAAAGAAAGAAATCTTGCCATTGGCAATGACATGGATGGAACTAGAGGGGATTATGCTAAATGAAATAAGTCAATCAGAGAAATATAATTATCATATGACCTCACTTATATGTGAATTTAAGAAACAAAACAGAGGAGCATGGGGAAAAAAATAAAACAAGATGAAATCAGAGAGGGAGACAAACCATGAGAGACTTACTAATAGACACAAACTAAGGGTTGCTGGAGGAGAGGGAGGTTGGGGCCAAGGTAATTGGGTGACAGGCATTAAGGAGAGTACGTGATGTAATGAACACTAGATGTTATATACAACTGATGAATCAGTGAACTCTACTTCTGAAATTAGTAGTATACTATATGGTAAGTAATTGAATTTAAACTAAAAAAAGGAAGGCATTTTGAGTTTTCTTTAGACTTTGTTCTATTTTGTTTTGTTTTTTAAGCTAAAAGTAAAGTCATCATGATGAAATTGAAATATATTATGGAAAAAAATTAAAGAATGTCTGCAAATTGCATCCATGTGGCTGTACTTCCCACTAATGCTCAAAGCCAGAAACCATAACTTCCTTTTTCTTGTTTGGTATTATGTACAATGAGCATTCTGAAGCCAAAGGAGAATCTGTTGCCAATTCATAGACTGACTCCTTTTTCCTGTTTTGGTGAAGGAGATATTCAAATATGAGAAAGTATTATTCCTCTTAGTATAAAATTGTTCAGTTAGAAATGATGAAATGAAGACTTCTTGATATGTATGAACTTTCAGTATGTTCCTGCATACTCAACCACTAATGATACCTCATCTAGTTCTCCACATGTTGATTCCATTCACAAAATAACTCGTTTTTAGTTTTAGTTTTTTTTTCAGCTATAGATTGTTATGTGTCTTCATGCCTATGTGAAAGAACTTCCCAATAGCCCTGGCAAATTGGCAGAATTAATGTGCATTTTTCATTTACAGCTTGAAAGAAGAGGTGATCCTTTGTCTTTAGCTCTATCCGCATAGTCCAACCTTGAAGTGACAAAAAACTTGCTATTTTTCTCATTTAATATTAATGAGTATTCTCATTAATAAGTATTCAAATAATGAGGAAGTTTTAGATTTTAAAAATTTGAAAGAAGTGATAAAGAGCTTGAAAATTTAATTTTGTGCCAACAATTTTGCTGGGAATCCTTGAGTAATTTGATTAGTGTCTTAACATTTTATCAGTTTCTCCCAAAAAGGGAGAATATTTTTCAAAATTAAAAGCATTGGAGTGGGAAAAAACACATTTTTTTCCCCTAAAACCCTAAAATAGTTTCATTTAGTGTTAGGGCATTAATAGGCAAATGGAAAAAAATCTAAAATATGTGTATCTGGGATTCCTGGGTGGCTCAGTGGTTGAGTGTCTGCCTTTGGCTCAGGGCCTGAATCCCAGGGTCCTGGGATTGAATCCCACATCTGGTTCCCCATGGGGAGCCTGCTTCTCCCTCTGCCTATGTCTCTGCCTCTCTCTGTGTGTCTCTCATGAATAAATAAATAAAATCTTTTAAAAAATAAAAAATAAAATATGTGTATCTAATACCTATTTTAAATATTTGTCTTGCTACATCCTGAATTAGAGCAAAGTACCAGTGGGACAACATATTCCTAAGAATGAAATTCTTAACAAAGAATAGACAACTATGACTATATGCTATTGTCTACTCAATATGATGCAACAGGATATTTAACATAAGAGTAATTCATTGCACTAGTTCTGAGCATTACTCCAGAGGCTTTGATGATCACTAAATAAACAGGAAATTAGCAGCTTTTCTGTAATGACTCTTTGTTATTGTATGAGGGTATTTTTCTGATGTACTTTTCACTTGATTGGAGCAATTTGTTCATGAAACAAAACAGTCTTTTGTACAAATACATAGGATATTGTTTGGATCAAAGTTATCTGCTCTTAATGCATCTGTTTTTTTTGGCAAAGAGAAGAATACATTAAGAAAGGAAAATCCTACAGCTTTAGAATATCTTATGGCTGCATTTTATCACTTCATAACAATGCTTAGCCATTTATTTAGTGTCTGTTAAGAGCAGACAGACAACGATGAGGCAACTTCTACCTTTGATGGAGAAGCTTAAAATATACTTGGCAAAGGATATCCTAAATAGAACAGTTTCAATGAAAAGGGACATTGTCCAGGAATTTGTTGGTCTTTAAGGAAAATCAATTGACTGCATAGAAAACTCTCCAGAGAGTGGCATTTTTCAAATTATTTACTTTTATTTTTTATTTTATTTTATTTTTTTGCCAATGTCACTACAGGACAAGTCTTGATTCAAATTTGCAGGTTAAAACATTTCATTTGTCAGGGAATCTATCAGGAGTAGATTCATATTAAGCAAATTCACAGACACTAGTATATAAAACCAATACTTTATTACTTTAAAATGAGAACTATAAGGAAAGCATCCCTGGATATCTGGAAAGAGCACTATAACTGGAAGAAGGGAATACACTGCCAAGACCTGCCTGGGATTTTTCCCTTTTCTCCAGTATCACTGGGGACCAAATTTTAATAGATGATACATTGTTTCTGTAGTTATGTTGGTTGGGGGATGATGTTGGTTGGAGGAATTTTGTAACTCTGTGATGGTATCACACATTTCTGTCCAGATCCCTTATTTATTTACTTCATAGTTTCATTCTTTGAAAACATTTTTGTGTCCCTATTTCCAAGTTCTTTAGGAGATAGATAATGGAATAATGCCAGTGACCCACAGAGCTGCCTGTTATATTACTTTTAATAGATTTTTTGCAGTGTATTTTGTTTAAAAAATGTACCAATATGACTTATAAATAGAGCTTTTTATCAAAAAGAATCATTTATTAAGAATATTAAAATATATCTATTTTAATATAATAGAAGTGTCACTGGGCAGTATAATAATAGCTATAATAGTTCATAATGGGAAAGTAACACTGAAAAATATTTCACTAGTACAAACAATCCTAGACATAAGATTCATAGTCAAGTAACTTAATCATAATTTATGAAATAACAATTGTTAAAATGTACATTTCAGAGTCACTTTTAAAGACAGCTTACTTTTAAAAATTAGCAGGCAAGGGGCAATGGGTGGCTCCATCAGTTAAGCATCCAACTCTTTGATTTTAGCTCAGGTCATGATCTCAGAATCATGAGATTGAGCTCCCTGTCAAACTCCATGCTGAGCATAGAGCATGCTTAAGATTCTCTCTCTCCCTCTCACTCGGTTCCATGCCCCAACTCATGCACTCTCTCTTTTTCTCTCTCTCTCTCTCTCTCAAATAAATAAATAAATGAACTATAGCATTAAAATACATACATACATACATAAATACCAAGCAAATAGAAGGTAAAGCCATTATTACATAGTATTATATTATCTCATAGATATTTATCATTTTCAAAAGGTTGGCATATTTCTATCTGTACCAAATATGCTGTTATTTTATGCAACATGATTATCCTCATTTACTAACAGTTGTTACCTTCTTTCCAGTGTATAGTACAGGTTGCTTTCTATAGGCTGAAATGATTGTCTTTATTCAGAGTTATTGTAGAAGGCATAGAAGTTCATGCTGTGGTAAAACCTACCTACCACCATTACCTGGTTGGCGACCAAGTTCAATGTGCAGCAACTTGGGCCATACTCCCCGGAAAACTTCATGATTGACACTTCCCAGTTAGAAGTACATAAGTTGATAGAGTAAAAGCCTTCCCTGAGTAACAAAACAGGTGGGCAAGGATTCTGCTCTTGAAAAAGTATGTGCTTTATTCTCATGTCTGTAAAACCACACCTCACATTCTTTTCAGAAAGGCATCAAAGCCAAACCTTTGTAAATCTAACTGGAGGAAGTAGTTTTAGATACATATACCAAAATCCTGATGTAGTTTTTCTTATGAAGAGATTACAGAGATAATATCTTTACATTTCTTCTGTGATATTGAAAATCATAGATGATGTACTTGTGTGTTTTATCTTTTATCTGTGTTTTTTAATATACACATTCTCCTACCAAAAACCTAGAAAATAAAATTACTGTGACATTTTTACCTTTTATGTATTTCACTTTAAACTTTGAAATTTTAAAATGGATTCCAAGCAACCCCCTAGGGTTACCTTTGTAGGAGTCTTCTGTATAGTACCTTGTTTTTGAGTTTTGTATTTTCTGCTTCCAAACTTCCAAATTTCTTTAATTTCTTATTTTTTATGAAATAGATTTTATCCACATTTAGAGGATTCCCCTATTATTGTACTCAAGTATTGTGGGTCACATCTTTGCCAATATAGATTTGGACACATTATATATTATTGGAGACTGATTTGTATATTTTGTAACAAAAATCCAATTTGCCTTCAAGGCAAATTAAGGATCTATTTCTTTTCCTAAGATTCTGTTACTCATTGTAAAAAGGAGAAGATCGAATTAAGTTGTCTCCAGGTCCAATTCACTTCTATACTTTTTGTACTAAAAAGGAAGAGAAAGAGATTAAAAGTATACAGAAAAAAAAAGGAAAGAAAACAACAACAACAACAACAAACAAAGCAGAAAGAAAGTAAAGAAAGAAAGAAAGTTGGGGGAGGGAAGGAAGAAAAAGGGAAGGAGGGAAGGAAGAGAGAGATTGAATATGTGATTGCTATGCTTAACATTTGGTCAAAATAATTTATTATTTACTTTATGTTAAATTCCTAGGGCCTCCATATTGACTATTTAGTTTAAAATAAATGCTAGATTCAAAAGACTATTCCAGGGAAGACCAATTCAAGAAAGCTTAGTAAGAAAATATCTTAACCAAATATAACAAGTGAAAAGATGAGTTTGTTATTATCTATTATAGGCTGTTTACCCATTAAAAGCACATAGTGAGGAATAATTTCTATGACTGTAAAGCTAAAAAGGCCTAATGATAGATTCCAAAATTGCCTTCCATCCTGTTCTTTGTTCTAAATCTAGTTTTCTGGTATTAATATTCAGAGTTTATCCTTCACCAAAAGAGTCTAATTATGGAAGAATGATCAGATTGGTGATGAGTAATTCAACTGGGGATGAAATTCTACAGGTAATGTAATATGAACTGCAATCAGGAATGACAATGACTTTTTAAGGCTTTGTCAAACTGCTTATTTGAGTCTAAAATAGAAAAGCTAACACAGAATACCAGGCAGAAACCAAATTTTCGGTTGACAATTTTGTCATTTGGGGAATATTAATATTAGTCTGAGAACTGCAGTTGACTACAAGATGAGCATATATTAAAGGCATATAGACTAGTGAGCCATTGCTTTTGAAACAGATGCCTTTTACTCATTATGTAAGCTGAAATGTAAGATCACATTTCCAATTACTTGCCTTCATAAAGGTTTGTTTTAAAATTATTAACAGTACCTTTTTGACTCCTATGCCAATATTGGTAGGCATCTAATGTTGATTTCTCACCATAAGTGGTATCATGTATTCATTAGAGATACCTAGAGAATGTGTGTTTTCTCTGCAATTCTGAACATGGGATAAAAATAATTGTAGTCATAGTAGTCATCCTCACCACCATCATCATCAAAGCTATTATGTTTTGAATGTTTTCTGTGTGCCAGGCAGTGTGCTCAGAGATTTGTGTGTATTATCTTTTATACTTGTCCATTAGGAGGATGCCATGATCAGATTCATTTTACAGACTGAGGAAACAGAAGCAGAGAGAGTGAATAAACTTATCCAGAAGAGGTCAAGCAACATAGGAGCCTGCTTAACTCTACTCCTCCCACAGTCCTACCAAATGTGTAGTTATGTATGGAACAATTCCTCTGAAAGAAATCCTAATATCAGCTGAGTGATTCTCCATAGTGGGAAAATGAGAAAATACCTACATCTAGATAGATAGGAAAGGTTGAGACACATGTTTGCCATAAAGCTCACTATCAGTCAGGCCATACAATTGGGCAAGAACTCCCAACTCTTAGCTTCTCTTGTGAAGTCAAGAGTTTGAACCCCATATTTGACACCCAAAATTTTAGGACCCTAACCCATCAGGTGGGTGCCCAAACCATCTTACTCTGAAAACCAATGTACTTGTGTCCAGGAGGCCCTCAAAACTGTACCAAACAAAGAAGCACTTATTAGCAGGAGCATAAGTACCTGAGTTGCAGCGACCCCTCAGGGTCTGAGTGTTGGATTATCACTTGTACCTAACATAAACACATATTTTATAGGCTCCTTCACTGTTTTTTGTGTTCCTTGGTTAATTTTTGTATGAGATGTCTTAATTGTAAGTGCTTGAAGTACAGATAAAATTGCAATTATGTGAGTTTCATTTTTTTAAGCAACTATTAAATTATCATCTTGGAGTGAGATTTTAAGACATTAAAAAAAAATAATTAAACAAATCAAAGTATACAGGATGGACATATCCACTTAGGCAAATTCTTTCAACACTAGCAAGTAAAGCGCTTTCTGTGGGGCAGGTACTATTGGGCCCTAGTATAGTTTAGTCACATTTCCTCCCTCTAATCTGGTGGAATTCCTAATTGAGAATTGAAAGGACTTCGAAATATTCTAGTTCATCAACACTTCCTTTCCCTCACCATTAGATACCCAGGTACTAAAATAATACTCACCATTTCTCTCAAATGCTATATATAGGTCAAACATTAGAATTTCCTAATTATCTTAATCACTGTAATCATTTTCTAGGCACATAAATAAATTAGTGTTTTTCTTTTGTTTTGGACATCATATGAATGTATAATAAAATAGATATAAAGATTAGAGTTGAAAGTTTTTATCAATTGCCTGTGAGCTAAGAAACGAAGGGATATGTTCAAGATTATACAGCATCTTAGTTAGATGGCTGGAATCACATTCTAGACCTCTGTCACATTTCCAGGCTAGAGTTGTTTTCCTTTTTATGACAACTTCTGGCCCCACCCCAACACATGTCCACTTATGATTGCATTATTGAAGTTTATACATACCTCCTGGTTTCCCAGTAGGTCATATAGAATCAAAGCTCTCTTTGTAGCTCTCACTAAACACAGTCCAATCTATACCTCAGTTTCTGCCTGGTTCAGTTTCTTACCCGTCCTCTTAGAAAGCCAAGCTCTCCTTGTCTATACTTCATCCTCTTCTCTTCTTACACACGTGTTCACATTCTTTGCTGCATGGACTTTATATGATATATCCCTAAAATGCTTTCCCTCTGTCTTTGTGTTAACTCTGTATCCACCATTTTAAGCCCTCATTCTATCTTCCCAACAAAGCCTTTTCTTTTTATTTCAGGCCCCACTGATCTCTGTCTTCTGATTATCTGTGTGTAATGTCCCTCTTTCGGGTGTGATAATCTTGCCTTCGCACATATGTTTTAAACAGTTTGGTAGCTAGAAATGTGGCCTCCTTTTGTGTGCCTCCCTAGGAACTTCTGCATTTAATAAATGCTGAAGTGTTACATTGCTGTGATGTCTTACATTTTTCTGATACAAAAATTTCTAAAAATCACATTAGGTCACTTTTGCTTCCTGAACACTAAACTTTTGAATAACAAAAGAATTCTTTTTAGAAATATCATAACACATGTACCCATGCAATGCAAATATCAAAAATTGAATTTCCACATGTAATTTATTTTACTTACAGCAGTTTGGGCTTAATTTGACAACTTTCTCATTACAACTACCAAAAAAAAAAAAAAAAAAAAAAACCTTCCTCGGTACAAATATATTTCCATATTTCCAACTCAGTATAAGCACAGCTGTGAACCAATTACTTCAAAGTTCAAGAGCTGGTTGTTTCTATCCTTAGCATCACAAGAAAATGTTGAGCATAGTCCTAGGGAGAGAATCCCAAGCTTTAGTACAAAGAGCTTTTTTTTCTTATTTCTTGGTTTCTTGTATTGTTGTTGTTTTCATATCCAGTACAAATAAGACACACTTTCTTTCCTCTACTATTGCATTTATTTTCTATATTTTATGATAATAGATATCTGTTTTGCTTGCTCATTTGAGTATGTTGTATGGTTATTTTTTAGTTATTGATAGCTAGTAGATAAAAGGACATATACTAAGTGGCATATAGATTAATCCTTTTGGGGAATAAATACTTCTTCAAGCCATCTGCATTGTGAGTATATTGTGTGAATATGAAAAACAAATATGCATGCTTTACCTGCCCTTTCTGGAATTAATTATACCCTGACCCTCTCCCCACCTGACCAATTGAATTTCATTATCTCAGAGAAAGAAAATCAAATATATGACTGATACAAACATATATTTCAGATATCCACACTCTTAACAGTTAGTGTTTTCAGCTTGAACTTATCCTCTGCATATTGCTCTCTGTTATTTTCCTTAGTAGACCTCCTGATCTCTACATGTGAACAGACTACAGACTAGCTGTCATGCAAACTCCACAGAGAGGGAACAAATATGTAATTAACATAGCCTTTATCCTATTGACAGAAAAAAAGAAGGGGAGGTATTCTCTAGGCATCAACTAAAGGTCATATTAATTTTCCCCAAACTCCCCCTCTGGTATCCTCAGGAGATGTTGTTATGATGTCAGGCATATCAAAATGAACTAATTATTATGCATGTGCAGTCTGATGGATGATCTCTCAAACCCCAGCACAGTCCCTGTTGTACATGCCCCTCTTCTGCTGTGTCACTGCACCTACTTATTTGAGATGATTTGATTCAGTGACTGACAGTAGGTGTAAAAGAGGTGGGAGTTAGGGAACAAGAAGAGAATTCTACTCTGTGAATGCCATCCATATGTGTTAGATAGCCATGGTTATTTAGTTCAGTTTAAGAATCTGAACAACGCAATGCCCTTTGGTTTCTGATTTGTATAGTATACCCCTTTTATTGGTCAGAGATCAAGCCATAGTAATTTGCTCTTCTGACAGATGTCATACTGCCTGTTCTGACAATACTCTCTTTTAAGGGAAATATGACAAAGCATGTGATCTACTCCTCCAGTTTCAACTGGTGGGATCAGACAGGCATCTAATGCAAGAAAATCCATCTATACATAGTCCTGCCAAAGATGTTTGACCCATGAATTGCCAAAAACAAAAACAAAAAAAGGCAATTTACTATTGAAGAAACTTTTAATTAGAAAATAGAAAACTCAGTCAGTTGGAAGCAGAGGTGGAAGAGAGCAGGACCCATCAAAATTGCTATAAAATATAGAGCTTGAGAGATGGTAGCAAATCTAAGCCATATGTAAACTATACGTAGAAAGGTATGATAAGAATATGGAAGCTGGTTTTAGAAAGACAGAACACATGTGAGGCAATATAATTTGTCCTTGAGGAAGATAGAAAAGTAGTTTGTTATCAAAACTCTGTCATGCATGACATTATTCCAGTCTGAATCCTGGTCTTGGTGTTTTTAGACCGTTATCCTAGCTAGCTTGGCCAGATTATCTATTCCATGCAACCAAAGGATCCAATGTATTCCATTTCCTAACATTTATTTAGCACCTAGTACAGGCAGTACTTTCCCTTAATTGTTGTAAAGAAATCAAAGATTATTTTTAAAGTGTCTCTCCCCGCTAAAAATGCCCTTGTATGAGATTTTCTATAAATCAATATTACTAGAAATTCCCTATGTCTCTTTCTAGAAAAAAAGTGAATTATTATTTTTTTAAAATTCAGGTTGTGGATAATTGAGCTTTTTCCCCTAAGCAAAAACGTAATGACTTTTCCCTCCCTAGAAATCAATACCATATATGAGTTGGTTCTGTTTAAGGGTATTGATTATACTAGGACACAATTAATTCTTTGTCAAAGTTTAATAAAAATGAATCAATGTGTATTATTAATAGCCTCATCATACATTTGTACAATTAAAGTGTAAAGATGTACTGATCAGATTTTTAATAATGTTATATTGTATTTACTATTTGACTATTGGTTTTCATATTGGATACATGTTTCCTCCTTAATATCACCATATATTAAAATTATTTGATGTGAAGTCAGAATTCCAATTACATATATAGAATATAAATCACAAAGACTACTGTACTTGATTTAATTGAAAGAAGCCTTTTTTTGAAAAAGCTGGGGCAGATGAGGTGGAAAAATATATGCTTATATATCTATACATTTACTATCAAGAATTCTTCAAACTGAATTCTTTGTTTTGTTTTCTTTTCTTGTTAAGAGTTTGAGAATAGAAGGTAGTCAGTGAGCAAGTGGTTTGAATGGAGACAACAAAAAAACTGATATGCTTAAGGAATGAACATATATTTTGAGTGTCAGGAGTTCAAGGAAGAGAAGAAAAAATGGGGAAAGAGGTCACACAATGTGGGAAGATTTCATGACAGGAACATGGCAACTTGAGGCAAATAAGTAATTCCAAATAGCATTACGCTAAAGGGTTTTAGTGACATGGAAATCTGATATTCATTTGTAAATTTTTTCTGTTCCTATAGCATAAACCTACCTCATCATCCTAAATTTTCAATAAAGTCTGCTTAATACACAAATGTTCCTTATAAGAATTGTTGGGGAAATCAAGGAAAAGCCACCTTTCTGTTACCCTTAACAGTGAGGGAATTGGTTTATACAGAACGTGAATAAATGGATTCAAAATCGTGTTTAAATCTCAGAGGCAAAAAACAAAACAAGACAAAACAAAAAACCTTACCAGATAACACATTTGTATTAATACAGTTTTAGTCCTAAATATGGTCTTCTTTGAAGATAAAACCACTAACCAGGAACTAAGCCTCTAAATCATAGTAGCATATTGGATGTTTATGTAGTTTATTATAAGAATCATGTAATCATTACCATTATCATTATCATTCTGCCACACTCTCTCTTGCTGTCTTCTTGCTTATTCTTTAACAAAATATAGAAGATTGTTTATTTGTTTTTAAGTTGACAACAGGCTGTGGAGTCTGGGCTGAGAGAGGTTAATTTTAATTATTCCTATTTCTTGGCTTGTGTATATTCAGCCAGATAATAGCAACAATAATAATCATATTTAACTTATTTTGGTTAAAATCCAGTGGCATCATGAAAAATGTTTTTAAAGGATATAATCTATCGTTATTTCAGGGTGAAGGGCATGGAATCTATGTTCTCCTAGCACAATACAGTTGAAAAAAAACCTCATGGATATGAAAAGATAAAATGAGAGAGCATTGACTGTCATCAATGACTGAATAATTTCTTTTGGGGGAAATACAGATTTTGCAAATATTTTTCTTGGCATAAACTTACAAACAAAAAATAAATAGCCAGCCATATTATCCTACCTTTAACTCTGAGTGGGAGAACTCTTCCTCTTGTTATCAGGTTTTACTGAAAGATTTTTCTTCCACAACTGAGTAAGCTTTTGAGAAGGGGACAGCTGAATTTTTTCAGCCATGGCTCATTATTATCTGAGGGATGGCCTCAAAAAACAAAAAGGGAAAGAAAAAGAAAAGTTGCCCTCATAGTGTCAACTGAAACCCCATCTTTAAACCCTCACCTTGGGGGACCTAAGTGGCTTAGTCAGTTAAGCATCTACCTTTGGCTCAGGTCATGATCCCAGGACTGTGGGGTCAGACTCCCTCTCCTACTTCCCCTGCTTGTGCTCTGTCTCTGTCAAAAAAATAAATAAAATCTTAAAAGCAAACGAACAATCGAAGAACAACCCTCACCTCATCCCTTTAGCCAAAGTGATGAAGAAAAAATCTGAAGACCTAGGCTTATAATTTCCCTGATATTTCAATATGAATGCGTATGCTAGACTGGCAGATATAAAGCCAAGGATATGTTGAAGCATCAGGAACAAAAACAGAAATTTCATTTAAAAATACAATTGGAGGATGAAATGGATATCTTTTCTCTTTATATTAAACTACATTAAGCTGGACCTACCCTAAAGAGCCTGATGACACAACATATATCTAAGAATGGATTATGTATGTGTAACATCATTCTTCTCTTCATAAGGAATACTTCAATATGTGTGATCCTCCATCCTCCTGGCAACATCCTTCCCTCCAAAATGTCATCATTCTATTTATTTATAATTAACTCTAATAATAGATTATAAAAATTAAATTTTAAAACTCAACTATATTTTTCTAACTTCAATTTTTAAATGGTCATATTGGAATCACATACACTCACCAAAAATTCATAGATTTTAGATTAATATTAAATGAATTCAACAAAAAAGCATATTTTTCACTCAGTATACTATGTATATACTGGTATGCATTCTATGCTATAAATACACCTAATTGAAATACAGTATTGAGTGAAAATAGAAGAGTTGTCTAACTCTATTCCTCAATTACAAAACCATATGAAAGTCTATTATTAATCATTAATTATTATTATTATTTTAAAAAGATTCTATTCATTCATTTGAAAGAGAGACAGAGACAGAGGTAATGAGTGGGAGGCGGGGCAGAGGGAGAGAGACAAGCAGACACCTCACTGAGCATGGAGCCCAACCTGGAGTGTGATCCCAGGTCCTCAAGATAATGACCCAAGCCAAATTTAGGTGCTTGGCTGAGCCCCCCCGGGGCCCCTCATTAATTATGATTATTGCTGAAGTTCCTTATTTTCAGCTCTTTCTTAAAGTAAACCTTTTGCAGTAGGAACAAAATTAGAATAAATGCAAGGTATTACTATTATCTATCTTGGATATGGCTATATTAAAGTTTTGTTTTCATATTCTGTTTTCATATTCTGAGCTTCACTACATATATTTTCATGTAGTTCTTCTGAATTTCTGTAAAAACATTCATAGATTTAGCATTTAGTGTATTGGGCTGTCCTATGAATTTAAATTCTTTAATGAGAAAATGCAAGATGGAAAAAAAATACTTGATCAAAAGTCAAATAACTGTTTCCATTTTGATTACTTTAGATTCTACAGCAAGCATATTTAATAATTTGATTGCTTATCAAGAAAAATAGACCAGAAAAGGGAATATTCCAAAAGAAGTGGCAGCATTGAAGGACCCTGCTAGAGGCAGATTTAATTTACATTATTGCTGTTTACATGTGGGACTTCTTTTTTTAATCTTTTTGCTTCTACTCAATATAAATGAGTCTGTGCCAAGTGCTTAATAATTTACCATGAATTTCAGTGAATGGTAGCATTTTTCTGCCAGGGATTCTGTGTGAGATTGTTCTTGCTAAACTGTAGAACAGCTTCATGCTTTGAAATCAAATGACCTTTTCAGTAAACACAGGCCCAGTCCATTTTACTTTGTCTGTTTAGCTTTGTGACTTATTTTCAAAGCTATGTACCCCTCCCACCCTAAGAGTAACAAAGCCACTGCCACTTGAGGACAGGCCTTGATGCAAAAGTGATTAGCTTCTGGGACAAGAGAGGTGGAGTGCTCAGGGCTATTAACTGCTTCTAAACTGAAGGCATTCAGTTTAAGTCATTATAAGATGAAATGAGATCTTTGAATAGGTCATTTATGAAAAAAAAATAGTTTTTTTTTCTTTACCTTTTGGGATGTCTGCTTATTTCTCTTCTAGGTTCTTCCTACTTTCTCCCCCTGGCATTTATTTTCCAATTTACTCTATTTCAGGATTTATTTTGTCTTTATCTTTCCTTCTCACTTTATTTTTAGTACTTACAGTATTTTAATTTTTTTCTTTTTATTTAAACATTGCTCTACAATAATTCATATCCTTTCATTGTTTCTCTTGACTTTCTATTAAGAAGATAAAAGATCCAAATATCTGTTTTTTTAATCTTGATTTTCCCCCCTATTTATTAGCTTTGCAATCTTAGGAAAATCATTCAATCCTCCAAATCTGTTTCCTAATTGATGAAATGAGCATAAAGGTAGAGCTGTATGCATAACAAATTTATTGTTCTAAAGATTTCATTTTACTTTAAGCATTTATTTTTTTCAGTACCCTCTTGACAGAATATCCTCTCAATGCATAAATAATTTTACAATTTCCCATTGCCTGTTATCCAGATGAATTATTAGGTATTACTATTGTCAATAAAGAGATTCTTTGAGTAAGTTACTTAGAGTTACTGTGAGTTCACTTAAGAAAGTGACTATGGAATTGGCAAAGTGAAATCAGGTATACTGATGATCACTATCATTAGTATGAAAGAAATAGATTTGGGGTGGGGAGAGACAGGGGAAGTGTAATAAAATGATTCTTGAATTGGTTTGAGATACCAATATTAGTTAAAAACTTTAAAACAATTCTTAGCAAAGTAGATTGTCAAAATGGAGGTGCAGAATTTAGAGTTTAAGGGCCTCATTTGAACCAGATTTAATATATTAGTACTGAGCATGTTACTTGATTCTGTTAAGTCTCAATTTTCTCATCTTGAAAGTTAGGAAAATTCTAATTCCACCTAGGGTTGGAATAGGGTTGTTTCAAGAGTGAAATTTTTTAAAATGAAATTAAATGATGAATGACATTTGGGTAAACAGGAAATCTCAGTGTAGTTTGTAAGCATTATTATTATTAATCTGAATAAATATATAAAGTTTTCTGTTTCTTTTTTTAATAAGGCATATTGGCTTTTCTCACTTAATGCACAGAGTAACTATTTGAATGGTATAATTAGGAAAATCTCCCTCAACTCTTTTTTTTTTTAAGATTTATTCATTTATTTATGATAGACATAGAGAGAGAGAGGTAGAGATACAGGCAGAGGGAGAAGCAGGCTCCATGCGGGGATCCCGATGTGGGACTCGATCCTGGGACTCCAGGATCACACCCTGGGCCGAAGGCAGGCACTAAACCACTAAGCCACCCAGGGATACCCTCCCTCAACTCTAAATCAACATTACCATAACAGTTTCACAAGCATGAGCCTTCCGTTATATCAAAATATTTCAATTTAATGTTCAAAAAAATACAGTAAAGAATAACTTTCAGACTAACTTTAGTAATTTATGATTTCAGGGTCATGAGAGTGAGCCCTGTATTGGGCTTTAAGCTCAGCACAGAGTCAGCTTGAGATTTTCCACCTCTGTCCATTCCCTTTGCCCCTTCCCCTGCTCATGCTCTTTTAAACAAACAAAACAAACAAACAAACAAATAAATAAATAAAATCTGAAGGGAAAAAAAAGAAAACTGGGGCACCTGGGTGGCTCAGTGGTTGAGTGTCTGCCTTTGGCTCAGGTCATGATCCCACAGTTCTGGGATTGATTTCCACATCAGGGAGCCTGTTTCTCACTCTGCCTATGTCACTGCCTCTTTCTCTGTATCTCTCATGAATAAATAAATAAAATCTTAAAAAAATAATAAATAAGTAAAAATTTTTTAAAACAATAGAAATTGTTAGAAATCACTTGATGCAAGTATCTGTGAACAGAAACACCATAGAATAATATATCAAAATGCAGATGCTATTTTAGTTAGGTGTCCTCACTTTCTATGAGACTCTTACATACCAGTATGGTGGTACATATTTTAATTTTCACCTCAACAAAATTACAAATTATTAATGTCCATAGACCTTGAAATCTCTACAAAATAGTTGCAACTATAAATGCTAAATTCTTTCAAACCAAGGACAAACTGCATTTATTTAGCATTGCACTGAATTACTCATTTAATAAGAGAACAGTGATCCAAATGATATGGCTGAGGTCCTGCTCTGCATGTGTGTTACTCCAAAAAACTTTACTGTTATGTACAGATGCCAGTTGTATGACACCAAAATGGTTTTTAAATATGGAATAGATATTTGAGAGGTGGCATGATAACAGTGACCTGTCTTGAAGATGTAAACTATGATCAAATTCCAGTTTTTGCTCAAGCTCTGTAACTTGGAAACATATTTAGATTCTCTGGACTTTAGCTTTCTCATTTGTATGATAATAGTTATACTCTTCTGATAGGAAGATTGTGAATTAAATGCAGCCATGTTCATAAAGCACTAACATGATCCCTGGTCCAAAGTAAACACCCAATAATATCATTTTGAATTTTAGTAGGACATGAAGGCAACAGATTTCACTGTTAAAAGTCATAAGATTCTTTACTGGTGTGCAATATTTAAAAACATCTTTAAGCTTAGTATCTTTCACACCATTTTGTTGATTGAACTCCTAAGCATGTCCATTCTCCAGGTCATGAGTTCACTTGTACACCTAGAGCCTTGCCTAATTAGGATAACTGCTTAACTATTCAAGCCTCAAGAAGTCAGAATTTCCAATGATTTGGTAATTATTTATGGCAAATACTTTTTAAGACTGTAATACTTACCAGAGTGCCTTGCCAATAAATATTAGATGATAGATTAATGTATATTTTAATGAGGGCAATAAAGTGCCTCAATCAAAATCAAGTTAATTAGCTATTACCATAAAGTTAGTAAAATAGATGACATATATTAAGCATTTACTGTGTGCTAAGCACCTTACATGAATGATCTCATTTAATTCTCTCAACAACCATATGAGACAGATTCTGCTACTATTCCCATTGTACAAATGCATACACCAAGAAAGAAAATAAATTACTTTGCTAATGTTATATAGCTAATAAATACTGGAAAACTGGAATGTGAGTGCAAATGGTCAGTCTCTGAAGCTAAAGATTTTAAACCACTATATTATATTTCTAACTATGATTTTATGTAAGAATCAGATACTCATATAATGTATTTTAATAAAAACAGAATCCTCACTTCAATGACTTCTGAGTTTTAAAAATATGTTTTATATTTCCTTAGGGTCAGAATAATGTATGTGCCACATATAGTTAGAATCATAAGGAAAAAAACAAATAAGAAAATATAGTTTGAATTTTATACTTTCATATCATACTGTGATTTTACAAGAAGAAATCCAATTCATGAGGTGATGTCAATTTGTAATTCAACTCTGGGTTCTTAGGAATTCTCACTAAATACTTTTTCACTTATATTAAGGTCTTTATGGTGTCTCTTCAAACCCAGGTATTATGTGCATATATGTGAACATTTACCTTCCCACACTTTGAAAATACTGTCAATAAAGATTTTGCATTATGAATTTACTTAAAAGTCCTATATATGATAATCATCACATATCCACTACCTTAAGTACACAAGGATGAATCGCATATAATCTTACTCAGAGACTACCAAGAAGGTCTACCCAAGCCATGCAGTAAAATGAGTTCAGGAAGATCATGTAAGATAAGTGAATGAGATGGTGTCACTCAAAGGGCAGATATAAAGGACCATTGTGTACTAGAGAGGTCACTGAAGTGTGGTCAAGACTAGGAAGACTCATCAAACATTTGTAGCAGTGTTGGATTTTTCTCTCCTGCTTTCTTCCCTATTTTATTTCAATAATTTGTGGGTGATATATTTTCTAATAGGGGTTCTCATAAATAGACTATAAATATATTAAATATAAGTTTTATCCTCACTGGGTGAGGCTCTCACCAAACATAGCCTCTACATAAAAACACAATTCAACTTTACCTTCTTTCTTTCCCACATTGTCCGTGGATCTTGATACATGGGTGAAGAAAAATAGGTTATCAAGAAGTGCTCTTTTTATTAAGACTGTTAAAAAAGAACAAAAGGGGAAAAAGAAGAAGAAAATGTTTTTTCTTAAATACAGCCTAAATTAAACATTTTAAGTTAAAAAATATGATTAAATGAAGATTAAATAAAAGCATTTATTTACCTTAATTGGAGCCCATTTCTATTTTGTGCTTTCAAAAAAAAAAAAAAACTATTTGACTAAAAAAAACGAGGTCACTTCCTCAAAACTTTTCAAAAGTTAGACTTCTCATATAATATATTTTAGGAAGTTTCCTTTTTGGTGTCAGTGATATAATTGAAGTGAAAATGCCACTACCATTTTTTAAGGACTTTACAAAACCATGGAGTTACTTAATTCAGATTGTTACTGACTTTGTCAAATTAAATGTGAACGATCACAAAATGCTTATATCAAGATATTATGGGGTGCTTTGGGTATTCTTGTTTTAATTTTCACTGATGCTAGAAAAATATTTAAATGCCTTTGATGATTATAAGGCTCATGTGTCTTCTTTCTGGAATTCTTGAGTATCTATCTGAGTATCTATTCTTGAGTATCTATTCTTGAGTATCTTCTGAACTACCTAAGACGTTCCCACAAGAAGAAATATTTAGAATGTACTGTCCCCCTAGTAAGGTATGAAGAATAGAGAATTGATCCTATGTGTTTTAATTTCACTCTTTGGTAGACTTAATCAAGCTAATTGCCCAATATCTGAATTCCAAAAACTTCTACCAGTTCCGAATCCAACAAACACTGTGTGTCACTGTGGTACAAAATTTTCTTCACATTTTATTTGCTGAGGTGATGGCCATGTCTTGTGTATTCTTACCTTTTGTTTTTATTTTAGCTAGCTAAAGAATGTTTTAGTTTTAAGCTTCTCATTATATAATGAAAAGAACAATAGAGTTAAAATAACCATCATAACAGATTAGCATTCAATCCCTGGTTGATTTATGGAGAAAACAGGCTGAAATACCAGACCCTCTCAAGCAATCTGAACCAAGAAAAAGCACAATTGCAATCTGAGTGTATTAAAGAAAGGAAGAAAGCCAGGATTAGTTCATTCTGCTTTCAAGGGTGAGTCATTCACCCTGTGCCACTACTGAAGTGAAACATTTTTATTGATTTGCAGATTAAGAATCTATTTAAAAAGTGATAAATCAATCCCTCTCGTCAAACCTACTGCAGCATGTTCAGGAACTTGAAAGAAATCACTGATGTTTGAGGAAAGCTTACTTAACTTGTGTTTCTTATAATGATAGAGAAAACTATAGTTCGTAATGAAGACACTGTATATTGAACATCTTGATGAAAAGTCGGAAGATTGAGCTGGCATAAATCAACACATGAATCTAGAAGCCTGCAGGTGGAATGAAGAGCAAAGTTTATCCATCTTGATTATCATTGCATTTGGATGTCAACGAGGTGCTCACCTCCATCATGAACTCCTGCATGCATGTAATTGTTATGCATGATTTTTCTTATACGGTGGTAAAGAGTAAATTTTTCAATACGGTGGTAAAAATTATCTGAGTACTGTCTGTGTTGCATTAAAAGAGTAGACCAGGGGCACCTGGGTGGCTCAATCGGTTAAACTTCTGTCTTCTGTTCAGGTATGATTCCAGGACCCTTGAACTGAGCCCCATTGGGCTCTCTGCAAAGTGGGAAGCCTTCTTCTCCTTTGTCAGCTTTATTTGACGTTAACAAATATTGTAGGAAATTTAGATATTATAAGGAAGTCTGCTACCCTCATCTTCTAAATGATACATTGAAAAGCTGTTTAATATTTATATATTTTGATTGTGGTAAGCCTCTTTTAACAAGCATTAGGGCAAAGTGACTTTTTTAACACCAAACTATGGATCACTTCAGGTATAACATGTAACTAATCAAGGTTTGTGAGCTTAATAATTTTTTCTTATCTGAAAGATGATTATTATGAAAATGACTTAGTTTTATTTCAGTAAATAGAAGGTGTTCTTAAGATATGATAGTTTTCTTAGAAAAAAAGGCCATAAATTATTTTCATTTAATTAAATAAAAATGTTTCTGCACTTTTGTATATCAACGTCATAATCTTTAAAAGCCAATCTCTTAGAATCAGTTAACCTTCCAACTCAGATACATGACATGTTTACAAGTCAGGTTTTTATAGTGGATCAAACCATAGAGGCAATATTCATTTAAATATTCTAATCTTTGATCAGCAATGCTATTCAAAGGAGTTAGACTATGGAAATAATATAGAACAAGAAACAAAGTATATACACTAAGCTATTAACTATTGCTTTGTGTCACTGAAGAGTTAGAAATGGAATTCCTGATAATAAAAGAATGAGTAAGTGATGTTCTATACTCTAAGTGTAATATCATGCAGCTATTAAAAATTATATTAACTACATTATGGAAGGATCTTTGTAACATAACTAGGTTGAAAGTTTCTAAATGACAGGGATTTCATTTTATTTGAGCCATTTTTTTATTAGTTAAGATTACACTGGCTATTGTAGTAATTATAGCCCAAAATATTAGTAGTGTAGCAAAATAGAAGTTTATGTTTTCCTCGACTAACTGTTCAATGTAGATGATACTGACAGCTTTTCTCCATGCAATGTCTCAAGAACTCAGACTTATTTCATCTTATGATTTTGCTTTTCCCTAGAAACTCATTGTTCTCTGCATCTGGACAATTAGAAGATAAGGATAAATGACATAGAGAAAACATAACAATCCTTTAGTAACTTACCTCAAAAGTGACAGATGCCAGTTTCACTTCCAATCAATTGGTGAGAACTATGGTCTGATCACACTAAATGCAAGATGCAAGGTGATTGTCTAGTGATAGCTCTCTAATAGGGAAGAGAAAGCACATATTTGCTAGGCAATATGCCACATTTTCTTCAGTTATAGTGTTGGGCTTTAAGAATGTTTGTTGAAGGGACACCTGGGTGGCTCAGTGATTGAGCACTTCCCTTTGGCCAAGAGTGTGATTCTGGAGTCCCAGGATGGAGTCCCACATTGGGCTCCCTGCATGGAGCCTGCTTCTCTCTCTGCCTGTGTCTCTGCCTCTCTCTCTTTCCGTGTCTCTCATGAATAAATAAATAAAATCTTAAAAAAAAGAATGTTGGTTGAATATATTCTGTGCCAAGGAACTCTGGGAAAATAGCATGAAGACATGAAATAGCTTGGTTCTTGAAAAATTTGACTGAGGCTAAGTCAGAGGCCAGATTAAATAGAGATTTATGCATTAGATAAATAAGTTTACACCTTATTCTATAGGAAATGGAGAAGTATCAGGGGTTTAAGAATGGGGAAAAAGATGACCAGAATTGCAATTTTTCTGAATACAATATTAGCAGCATTGTGGAGCATAAAGTCTAAAATGTCAAGACTGGATGTAGAAATACCAATCAGAAGAATAATTAATGCAAATGATAAAGGCAATAGCATTAGGTTATGAGAAAAAAAAACAGATGTGAAGCTTAGTCAGTGGGATGAACAGAATTTCATTCCTAATTATGGAAAGGAAGTAAAAGAAAGCAATAGGTAAAATATTTTCTCCTTATTTAAAGCTTGGGGGACTACATTTCCCAATGTTAGAAATTCAGAAGGAAAAAACAGGGATTTTAAGGAAAAATAATAAGTTGTATTTTGGAAATCCTGATGTGACATGCCTATGAGTCTTCAAGAGAAAGGAGATATTCAGCAGGTGGTTGACTGTATGGGTCTTTAGCTCAAGCTTCTGGACTGCATGTTATAAATAAAGAGGTATAGGTTGAAATGTGGTATAAATGATGCCATCCATGCAAAATCTATGGAATGAGCAGAGGACAGAAACTGGAAGATTATCAATTTTGAAGGCATAAGAAATATTAGATATTAAAGAAAGAAATGGCTTAGGAAAATTATGAAATTATTATTGAGATGGAAAATAAACACTGGATGAAGTTTCTAAATTAATATATGTGAATGGGGAAAGATCAAGAGCAGTGGAACAATTTGTCTTAAAGAGAGAAGGGCCATCTGTTTTGTCAACATTGTAGACAAGGAGATGAAGGCAGATTCAGATGTAAATGAGTGTAATTTTACAGGCAGTTTATTCTTGATGACCTCAATATGCTCAGTTAAATAAAATACAAGAATATTTGCAGAATCACAGAGGTCACTCACCAAATATTTATAAAAGGATTGTTGTGTTGTCCCTGATAACCCTGGGGATTTGTTGACCCTATTGTCACTGTAATTTGGTAAATGTATCTATGATTTATTATGTTATTTTATTTAATACTATTTCATATAGATACCCGGCTGAAATTAATTCCATGCATCCATCTTTGCTCACTTAAATTCATGTTATAATTCTTTGGAGATAACTGGCACAATTGGTTCTGTAATTTTACTATTAACATATTCCTCCCCTACAAAACCATGCTGGAATATACATGCAAGGGTAAAAACTTGCTTTGTGTTTACAAGTCTCAAAGAATTATTTGGCTAATAATATCTCTCTTTCTCCCTCTCATTTTTTTTTTTTTTTTGATCAAGAGATGTCTTGTTTAACTTGTCTATAGGTCACCTTAATAAAAGTCTCATTTTCAACTTGAGGTTAATTTTGTTTTAGAAGCTCTACATATATTATAAATAAGATTTTCTAATATCAGAGTTCTGAAGATTTCTAACCTGAAAAAATATACCAGCAATCCAATTGGTTGATGTTTGAGGGAAGTGTTTGCTTGCCAGATGTTAAATGAGGGTAAAAGCATATCGGAGACTTGGGGGGGGCGGAGGGGCTATATTAGTGTAAGAATCTCATGGACTGAAAATTTCATGCAAAGATATGCCTGATAGGGGTATAAAATTATAAATGTAGGGTATTTCTAAGAAAACAAATCCTGACCATCAACAATATATAGGTTTTTTTCAGGATCATTATGGACTTAGAAGTGTGCACCAAATGAAATTTTGTGATACAAACTCTATACTGGTAAACCTCATTTTATGAATGTCAACATCCATAAGATCCACCTGGGGATATATGTCATATATGACATATATATATATATGTCAATTAATTGGAATATCTTCTGTGAAAATTCATGAGAAAAGTTATATGTGTATGTTTTGACTGTTCTTGTGACTTTCAGTAGTTCATCTGCAAAGGTGTCTATTACTATCATACAGAAAATTATCTGAATAAGAATAAATAACACAGGGATTCTACCTCAGGCTCAGTTTGTTCTTAGAGCTTTTTCTTCGTTTTTTAGACAGTTAAGGAATGGGAAAGAATATCCTACAATAATAAATATGTTTATGACTTTAATAAGGTAGAAGTGAAATATATTTAGTATTACCTATAAGTCAACAAAATCAATGTTTGCAGAATCAAAAATGCACTAACCAAAAAATGGATTTCACCAGATTAGATTTCTACTCAGCCTTATTTCAAAACCATATTTTGAATTATTATCTTGGTATAATAGAAAGAACACACACTAGGGAACTGGATGAGAAAACTCCTAAAATTCCATTTTAGGTTTTTTAAAATCTGGTGATCATAGATAAGTACTTAATATAATTTAATTTCCTGGGATAGTAGTACCTACCTCACAGAGATATTGTGAAATATGAGTATATGTAATAATATACACATACACATATAATTGCTGTGGTATACTAGAATTCGATAAATTATACTTCCTCTTCTTTTTTTTTTTTTTTTATACTTCCTCTTCTAATTTAGTTGTATATCTAAAAGCAGAACGCTGAGGGTAATGACGCAAGAAATTTCAGGACCTAAAATCTTATTATTAGGACAAGCCTAATGAAGTCCAGCTTCCACATATTTTGCTGCGAAAAAGAAATACAAAGAATAAAAGGGAAATACCATATTCACTGTAGAATAATGTGGTATTAAGGTCAACACTACTCTAAAAGTCAACTGAAGTTTAGTAAGCCTATCTAAAATTTGGTTGTAAAAATTATAAAATCTAGATGAGCTGTGTTATAAATATTTAGTGGTAAGCTTCTACATGGAGGTGGAATGAGGAAAAAGATCAGAAACTGAGACTGACAAAGTAAATCACTGTAATAAATGCAGTTGGTGGCTGGAGAACCAAAGAACAAAATGGAAGGTAGTCATGGTCCTTTGTGCTTATTGTATCTCATCAGTTATTTCAAACATATTTAAAAATTAATAAAGAAAATGGCAAATTGCCAGAGATGTTTCAAGGTTCATTTTGGTAAGTTAGAAAATGAAAATAAAAACCATTCATTTTGACACTGGTTCAGAGTTTATGAACAAATTGTCAGTCAGACTGTAAATCAATCCCATTGCATTTTAAATTCTTCTGCTTTAAATGAACAGGCATTTATTTTATTTCTACCACAAGCAAAACACTACACTAGGCACAGCAGAAGTGAGTGAAAAATGAGAAACTGTTTAAATTTTTCAAAAGTTAGCTGCTGCTCTACTTTTATTTGATAAAATTGTTTCAGGCTGGAACATGTGCCATGAAATCATGAACTAAAAACTGGGGGAACAATAAAATCACCTGCATTCTTTGAAGGGGCATTTACCATTCATTTATATTCATTTAAATTCCATCCATGTGTTGGACACCACAAAACTGAATTTTTTATATACCATCTCATTATGTGAGTGATGTAAGAAGAGAACTTGTTTCTTCAATGCAGTCAGCATTCTAATGAACTCAGAATACAGATTTTGTTCCATTAAAAATAATCGAATCTCCCTATCCTACAGCCATTTAAATGCTTTAGAATAGAGCAGTCCTTTTTTTTTTTTATTCCAGGAGATGTATACAATAAATCTCATTATGAAAATTACCATATTCAGACTATCTTAATAATGCACATGCCAATATCTCCACCACCTTCAAACAAACAAATAATGGTGAAAATTATGCTAGTACTGACAATGGTTAGGAAATGTTATTGAGAAATAAACTATTTTCTTCTTATTTGTTAGAGTAAAACAGCTCCTTTGCTCATTTAACTAGCTAAACGACCTCTAGATACTGAACATTCGAATGTACTGTGGGAAAAGGCTATAGAGATATTCGTATGGCTCATGTTCCCATGCATGCATGATTGTCCCTGCACATACAGAGAAAACAAATAAAATCAAATTTAAACAAATTTTGTATGAGGATTAAAGAGAAACAGAAATCCTACACTGCCACAAGCACTATTTGAATTGATAATCAGCTGACATTCTATTGTTGTTATCATTGTATTGAAGCATCAGTTTGAGTTGATTTTTTATTGGAGGCCCTCTCAGAGATAAGTAATCAAAACATGTCCTAGGCCTGCCCTGCTATCAGCAAAGCACTTATTTTCTGATTACTACACTAGGTAGATGCCTATCCCTACTCCTCTTAAGAAAGACTTAAGAAGCTTGCATTGTGCACTGAACAACTGGATATACAATTCTCTCTAACACCACTAGAAGCAGAAGCATGCAAAGAATAGATTGCATCGTTGGATTGATCCTGCAGTCTCTCCTCTCTCCATCTTTCGCTGTTTTTATTTTTTTTAAAGATTTATTTATGATAGACGTAGAGAGAGAGAGAGACAGAGAGAGGCAGGGATAGGAGCAGGCTCCGTGCCGGGAGCCAGATGCGGGACTCGATCCTGGGTCTTCAGGATCAGGCCCTGGGCTGAAGGTAGGCGCTAAACCGCTGAGCCACCCAGGGATCCTCCAACTTTTGCTGTTAAAAGCCAGAGGTCATGTTTCCTGTTCTATACCTACTACTCATAGAAATGCTTTATCTCCAAGTATAAGATCTATTTTACAGATACAATTGTACAACCTACTAAAAAGGTTTAATTCTGAATTTGTTTTATCACTACCCAGAAGTGCTCCAACAGAGAGATAATCTATACAGATTTCAACATATTTCTATTAAAGGACCTTATTCTTCTCCTCTCAAATACAACATAGAGAGCAATCTCTGTGATGACTACTTATTTCTAAAATTCTCTATAATCTGAAATTTTCTTGCTCTCTTGTATTAAATACACATGATTTGGGAGTTAGACTTAAATTGCAATCCCAGATGCTCTAACATCCTAGCCAGATTATTTAACTCTCTTATCCTCACTGCCTTAAATTTTTAAATGGGTGAGTAAAGGCCTTCACATTTCATTTCATTGTTCTCAGCATCAAATGAAATTTTGATCCAGATGATATCAAATTTGTTATGATATGAAGACTAATTAAATATAAGGGATTTTAAAAATTGTAATTGGAAAACATATTTTCAGGGTGTTATATTTATGCTTTATTTGTTGGAAATACACTGGGTTGGCAAATTAAAATTGTAATTTATTTTTCTATAGTTACCCACAATGCATAATGTGTTTTAAAATCTATTATTGATGCTGGGATAAAAAGTTAATGTGCAAGGTTAGGATTATTGTTTACTGATTATAGTTTAATTAATTGCTTTATACATTCTATTTTCATCTACCTAAGATATAGTCAATGAACACAATCATTTCCAAAGTACAGATCAATGGGTCTCAGTGATCTGTCAAATGAAGAATGAGAGTTTTGATTGTGCATTCTATTTAAAACAATGGTAGATCTCCAAGCCTTAAATTTCTATAATGATTACAGCTTAGATTAAGAAACAATTTGGTTGTCAGAGATAGAGGAGTTTCCAATCTCATTTTTACAACTAATTATGGGGTAAGTTTAGAAAATCACATGCAAGAAAGAATATCCTACTAAATTTTCCTTAAGTAAAATGATAATAACCTTTACTTATTTTCTCTGCCACAGAGGTTTTTGGAAGTATCCTGTTAATATAAGTCAAGGCTAGAGAATATCCCAAACTAAGCAAATGGAAAGACACTGGAGTGATTGCTTTGTTTTCAAAGTCTTTGGGTAATTTTGTTCAGTGTTGATTTTGTTGTTAACATGCTTGTAGTTGTACATAATATTCAGACCTCACTTGGGGATCTATGCATCTTTTGTCATATAGCAACATAAAATATTGATTTAGTGTTTGACATGGAATTAAGCGTTCCTGGCTTTGTGAACTCCTACAATTTATTTAATCTATCTGCAATTTTAGTTGTTTCATTTGTTTGATTTTGGGATTGGATTTTTAATTAATTAATTTATTTGAGTGCAGAAATAGAAGTGAGAACATCCACTTTTTCGTGTTGATTTGAGATAATTTAACAAAAACAGCAAAAACAAGTAATAAAATGCTAGCAATTGCTGGCATTTGCCTCTTCCTGTTTTGCCCTATGCAAACTTGGACTCAAATAGATAAGTGTTTGATTCTGAGTAGTGATGTTTATTTGTTAAGGTTACTAAATTATTTACTCCCATGTTATATTAATTTTTATATCAAACATGGGCCTTTTACTCAAAGTTAAATGTTATAGAATATGTGAAAATGCTATACTCATAGTAAATGTGTAATAACTATCCATTAAATAGACTTCAAATGAGGACTTTTTTTTTTCCTTTTCTGCTAAAGATAGAGTTGTCAAATCAAGTTTATTGATTTCTTTTCAAGCAAGGTGGCCTACAGAGTATCAGTTACCTTCCTCACATTTCATTTGCAGATAATACAGGCCAAAGAAAGGAGAATGGGTCAGAAACAAGGAAAGAGGCAAAAGGCAAGGCCTCATGCTGACAGTCTGCAGCTTGATGGTAGGGCTGGTGTGAAAACCAGATAAAGGTCACAGTACTATAACGTGTGTATCTGCAGTCATGCTATTTTGACTGCCCTTGCTATGGCACATCCGACCTTGATTTGTAATTAAATCCCCAAATATTTCTCTGTCCTCCTACTTTCTCTTCAAGCACCACTTCAAAATATCAGCAAAACCAAAAAAGTAACCACTTTGTAAGGATGATGCTTTGGTATATACAGTTTGGAAGAAATGAGATTTATAAGGAATCCCAGATGATAGTTACTTTTTAGATATTTTATTTTCTCAATCCATTTACAGAATGCTACAATATTAGGGAAAGTGTTTAGATAAGCATCCAAACCCCATAATATGATTCTAAGTTAAATCCTCTGTAGGAAAAAAAAAAAAATCTTCATTCTGTTGTAAGAGGGAAATCCATGATCCCTCTCAAGCAGACAGATTCCTATTTAAATCACTCCATATTAAACATGAGCAGAATTAGGAATGGAAACTACTATTCCCAGACAAGAGAAAATGATAAGATGGACAATCCTATATCTTACAAATTTACTACTGAAATTCAGTCAGTCAATATTTTTGATCATTACAATAAAATAATGTGTCAGTACCACTGACAGGTAGATGAACTAAATAACATTGTGTCATTTTTGTCTTCAAAGAGTCTCTGAAAAAAATTATGAAAAAGCATAAACAACATGAAGTGTTAAAGATTCTACTTTGTGGTATAGCTATGTTCTTTCAAAGGCCTTCTCTGATGTGCCAAGAGAAGAATTTTCTATAATTTGTAACATTAAAAAAATATGTTCTAAATCTGTGAGACCAGTAAAGAAGCAATGTTTGGTCTTGTTAAAGAAATAAATATTTCATGACACTTGTTAAAGATGGTAAGGCATACTGTACTCAAGGGAAGCTACTTAGGGGAAAGAGATTGGAGTCAACTTCAACAAGGACAAGTAGGGATTTATAAGGAGCAGGCTGGGGGATTGGGCTGAGGACTAGTGGATGGCAAGTTACTATAAGGAAGCATCAGGAATAAAGGAGATTCTTGCTTGTTATACTCAAAAGAATTCTTCATGAAGGCAGGCCACAGTGATAAGATATTGAGAACTGGGGGTGAGGAATTCAATCAGATATTAAGGATGCCAGACGCCAAGAATAGGAATTTTCATTAAATTTACTTAGCAGGGTTCCTGCTCAATCTGAATTCTATAAATACAGAGCAGGGAGCTTAATATCAGGACTCAAATTCGATAGTGGGCACAGAGGAGACTGATGAAAGGTAGGGATAAGTCTTTGTCAGATGCCAAAACTATCAACAATAGAATATATGTTGTGAGGCAGGGATGTGGATCCATGAAATAGAGTAAAGTAGTTAATTCTAGCAGCTGGATACTTTTGCTTTGATTATCACCCAATGTTGTCTTGTGATCTTGTGTCTTGTGATCTTCTGCAAGCCAATGTTCTGCTACAAGTTGTTGCAGGTTTTTTTTTTTTTTAAAGCAATACTAACAATAATTTGTTAAGGGTTCACCCACACCTTTTGTGAAGGTGGAGGGTTTATCCACACCTTTTGTGTTGTGTTTCGGCTGTGAGGAAGTAGGGGAAAAAGTACAGCAAAGATACAAAATTTATAGGTCAGGCAGGAACAGAGCACTTAGGGGAGTGCAGGCAAAAACAGTCATCCTAGGAGCATTCAAAAACATGAACTTCATGAGAAAATAATAAAGATAATACCACTTATTTTAAAAAGAACAAAGGCATTTAAATAAATTACTGCTTCTTTTTTTCCATGTGCTTTTCAGAAAGGCTGAAAAGAAAAATAAAGTGTTTTATTTTATGATTCAGCTTAACTTATATCACTTATATCATGTAGCACTATTAAATGATATTTCTGGAAAATATGCTAGTACATAAATCTTACCAAAATAGTTTGAAAGCTCTACTTTAAATAACATGTAATGATATTTTTGCTCTCTAATGCTAATTAACCCAGCATGCTTCACAGTGTTTGAGAATTTTGTAGTTTAAATAAATTCATGTGATAAAAATTCAACACAAAATATTATTTCATCTGTAGAATATATTATGCTTTAAATTGCATCAAATATCCATTTTAATAACTCTTTAATCTACAAAAATAAACTTCTAATTATATGTGTATTTTAATTAAATGCAGGTACATAGAAGATAAAACTATTCTCGATTCATTCCTTGGATTCTTTCCACTGATAAAGCTAAGACAGTAAATAGTAACCCTAGGTAGCAAATATCAGTGTAGTACATTGGCTCTATTCCTGATGAGAGCAGGTGAGGAATGACAAAAAGAGAATCTCACCACAGAGTCCATCTCTTGCTCCTTTTTCCAGTGATTTGTTCTCAAGGAATGGAGCTTCACTAAGTATCATATCATTAGGTTGTACTGAGTCCTGTTACCATTTTGGCTATCCAAGGTAGTGCTGGTGTAGCAGATACTTAACATTTAACAGCAATATTCCCTCACTTCTCATCATTTAGGAACTAGACTATAAGTACATGTAAACCTTTTCCCTTTAAAATGCATTTCTAGGATCTTCATCATAAACTCATGAATGATTTGAAAATGAATATGAACTCTGAAACATCATTTGGTGATGTTATCTTATTGCACTCTGATGCTTAGAGAAATATTTTCCTCAGATCACACAGCTGGTAAATGGTAGGATTTGAACACAAGATGACTGAATCCAGAGAGCATGCTCCTAAACACTATTCTTAACTATTACGCATTGGGGATTACATTAAAAATAGTGTAACATAAATTAGATCATACATATTAAGAATGAAATTTACTTTAAAATACCAGTCATAAAATCCCTACTTTTTTTCATTTGTTCTAAGCTAAAAGTTCAAGTATTAAGCTGGCTACCTAACTAGAATAAACTGGACAGATGACAAACCCACTGAGGAGGAGACACATGGTTGGAATTTTGTAGGAAAATTTACTGACAGCTTATTATACATGATGGAGAAAGGTAGCTCTACTTTAAGGGGGAGAGCATGAGCAAAGCCACAGAGGACACCAACATAACATACTCCCAGGTTTTGATCTGATTGCTTAATGCAATTAGAGAAACTAAAGACTATGATGAGATCTTGGGAAATAATGCTGATCTATAACAAGTGCTAGATCATAAATGGCTTTTGGTACTAGGCCATAAGCCATAAAAGTATGAGTTTTATCCTGAAAGTTATGGAGAGTGCTAGAGGATTTTCAAGCAAGACTTAACTTGACCATATTTGTAACTCAGGAAGATCACTCTGGCAGCAGTGTAGAGAATCATCTAGGAAGGATCACCTGGGGGGCCACTGGCATAATGGGATCCTACCTAGAGCAGCAGAAAAAGTGGATACATGAGATCAGTGGTTTAACAGCTCAGCAACTGATTATACATTAGGCCTGAATGATAGCTACAGAAGACTTTCCATTTCCATTTTTTTTTTCTCAACTACATAGTTCAGTTTATTAAGAAAGGGAATACAGGAGTAAGAATGGGCCTGGGAGCAAGCTAAAGTTTAGTTTGGGATAAGGGTACAGGATTTTAGAAGAAAATAAAAGAGAGATATTTCAGAAACTTGAGAAAAAGTATTATTAGCGTGTACTTGGCCTCCAAGAGAAAAATTGAAGCAAACTGTTTTATTACATATTGTGAGTTACTCAAGTGGAAATGTTTGATCTTACAAGTGATGAATGAAGCAATTTTCTTCTCTATCCAAATAGTTTTCAGTTAACTGCCATGTGTTTGCAACTATAGTTGTATTCACCAGTTTAACTTCCCTAAACATTTTGATTAACTTTAAAAATCGGATTGCAAAACTTACTTGAAATATCTCAGGAGCATCAATTCTATATTGACAGGTTGGTTAATTCATATGTAATTGCTGAACAAATTTACACAATTTGAGTCTTACATCACCAGCACTTTTCATCTTCTTCAAAATATCTTTAAAATTTGTCAAACATAATCTGTCTCTTTCTAAACTTCAATTTCTTAAACATTCATCTTCTCAAAATCCATTTCTCTTGCTTTAGCTAAAATAATCCTGGTAACAATTTGGATTATAATAGTAAAATAGAGTACTTCTTTAGAAGTTATTCTCAATGCTTATGAAGAAAGGAAGTAAGCCTAAAAGTAATGGGGACATGTCTGTTCATATAAAGGAAATTCATGAGCCAAGAATATCTAGCAATAGCATTCAACTTTCTTTCAGAAATAATGATTATGTTGTTAGACATATATGGTTTTATTTCCTCAAATATGTTCAGAAGATATTAAGTGACTATTTTGAGAAAATATGTGATCTAAAATGTGAATGTGCAGATGTGCTAAAATCCTCACTTTAGCAATTATCACTGAGAAATTGGTCCTTATATAATCAGGAACTTCAGCCATGTAATTTAATGACGTCAAATACAGTTCTACTTGTAGAATTTCCACTCTACCAAAGGTAAATGCAGAGGTTTTGCTTTTTCCTACATTTATATGCAATGAGCTGTGTCCTACTTGTGTTCTACTATCACCCTTTTGCTTTATATTGGTGTTTTTACACATACTAGTTTCCCAAGACTGCCGTAACAAAGTACCACAAACTGAGTAGCTTAAAATAACAGAATTATTCTCTTGAATTCTGGAGCCTATTAGTCCAAAATCAAGGTCTCAGCAGGACCATGCTCCCTCTGATGATTCTCAGAAATACCCTTCCTGCCTTTTCTAGCTTCTACTGCCCCAGGAGTTCCTTGTTTTGCAACTGTGTCACTTCAATCTCTGACTTCATCACATGTTCTTTTTTGCCATGTCCCCTCTATGTCTCTATATCCAAATCTCTCTCTACTTTCTCTTACAAAGACACTCGTCATTGGATTTAGGGCCCATCCTAATCTACAATGACCTCATTATAACTTGATAATGTCTCCTAAGAACCTATTTCCAAATAAGGCTATATTTTTATGCTCTGGGTAGACATGAATTTGGGGGGTGGGGGGAGAGGGGCTATTCAATCCAGTGCAGATGTTTATCATCCTGGTCTAAGTTAGGGTTATGTGAGAGTATGTTTTTCTTGAGTCTTTGCAGCATAGATATCCTGTTATAATAATTTATGTCTTCCCAGTAACGCCTTGCACAGTGCCTCACACTAAATTGTTAAATGCATTGTACTGAATTCTGATTAAATATAGCAGATTGAACATATGTCTATTGCTATTCCTTTGGGGAACATTATCAACAGTACTGTAAGAGAATCTTTTCAAAGTAAATGTCTATAATAACTGACTAGAAAATGAAATTGTGCTAGAGATATGAACACAATTTTGGAAGACAGAACTTGGTCTGAGGTATATTAACTTAATTAGTGAAACAAAGAAACTGAAATGTGCAGAAAGAGAAACTAAAGATGAGAAGGAGGTTGATTTTTCCAGGAGATTCCCAGAAAGGCTCAGAATGTGAAGGGACCAGATATCCTGGAAGGTTTGAGTACATGGGCCTGAAAACAAGTGAACTAGTAGAATCTGTTTAAAGCACAGTTAAACTCCTAGGATCCACAATTATATCCCGTGCAGACATATGACAAGCCCAACCCAGATCCACAAGAAACAGAAATTTTCTTCTCCCTTCATGGGAGATTATTAGTGAAGTCCCTGAATAAAAAGACACCAGGAACATTGAAGTGTAGAGACTAAATAAAAGTCTGTGAATGAGTCTCAGCTCTGTTCTCTAGTCCATTAGAATGCCAGGATCCATGCTTTTTCCTCCAAAATCAGTGAGGGATGCCTGGGTGGCTCAGTTATTGAACGTTCTGCCTTTGGCTCAGGTCATGATCCTGGGGTCTTGGGATCGAATCCTGCATCAGGCTCCCCGTGGGGAGCCTGCTTCTCCCTCTGCCTATGGTCTGCCTTTCTCTCTCTCATGAATAAATAAATAAAATCCTCAAAGTCAGGGAATATATAGACAGATTTTTTCTTCTCTAGAGAAACTAAGTCAGCCTAGAGAAAATAAAAATATGCTAATACCTGAGGCTTTCCTGTAGAATAATGACTTGCTGCTTTATCACCCTAAAATGAATTCTATCAACCAATAAGCACTACCTACATATGCAGAGCATATAGAGTGTTTTAAGTTCTTCGCTCTTCAATCCAAAAGAATCTTTAAGAATCAGCAGATATTTAAGGGAAATCTAACATGGGAAAACAGTAAATAAAAGTAGCAAATGCACAAAGTACAAAAACTCTAAGGAATTATTCAAATGGCAATTCTCTTACTTCCTTCAAGTGCTTGTTCAAATGTCATATTCCTTGAAAGGTTATCTTGATCACTTTACTCAAAATTTTGACTTTATTTATTATGTATTTATTTATTTTACCTCTGGTACTCTGCACTCATTTTCTCCTATTCTTTTTTGGTTTTAGTTATGAGTTATGATATCTTAATTCATAAAATGTAATGTTTATGGTCCTCCTCTTTAGATTCCAGACTCCACAAGGACAGGTCTCTTTGATTATCTGTTGGCTGATTTGCTCTCCAAGAGCCTATAACAGTGCTCATGACAGCAGTTCCTTTCTTCTAGGTAACTGATAAATTCAAGATCAGAATAATACAATGTCATAACTAAACAAAAGTTCTATTAATAGCAAACCTTGTCTCTCAGTGCATTAAGCATTTGAGAAAATAAGTTAATTTCAATCAAAAGAAATATTTAACTAAGGCAATTTTCAAGGGAAAAATAAAATGATGAGCATAAGGTTCGAACTGAACAGTTTTGTAAGTATAGAGCCATAGGTGAGTGTGAATGAAAAATTTCATTCAGTCCCATAAGATTTCCAAAGTAACAAAATGCATCCCCACTGCTATGCTTCTCACTGATTAGTTCTAGTTCAGTCTAGTACTATGCCACCATCTTTTTAGTGGATCTTGCTCTAATGGGATGGTTGGGTATATTTCCTCCCTAACTATCTTAATGCTGTAAGCGAATTGCTTGATGGTACTCGAGTTGGCATACATCTAGACTGGTAGTCTCTGGCTGAAAGTAGGCATGACTTCTACTTTAACAGCTCTTGATTTGTTTTCCAAATTCAGTATATCCTTGAAAATTGAATCTTGCATGGTCTGAAGTAAACTTTTAAAAACTGTACTTCCAAATATAAAATTGGGTTATGATAAGATTTAGTAATTTTATTAGTTCCTGTGAATGATCAAAGATTAATTAGTTAATTACAGTACTCTTACATTATACAAAATTTCTGTGCTTATGGAATGCCTGCTTTGTTCCAAATGCTAGGTTGGGCTTCCCTGAGACACGGATGAATGATATTGACATGATGCTGGTATCTTGATGAGTTTAAAGTCTAGTTACAGTGGCATATTATTCAAATGATCACAAAATAAATTGATAATTCCATATTATGATAATTCCATAAGTGTTATGAGTAATAAAATAAGAGATTAATGCAGGGGCCCCTAATTTTAAATGATCCAAGTCAGGGAAAGTTTGTATGAGCAAATGATATCTAGACAGAGACCATAATGATGGAGAGGAGCTATCTAGAAAGAGGACTCTGCATATTCGAACCATCTAAAGCAGGGAGAACAAAATTGGTGTCATCAGCAAACATTAACCAGGAATAAGGAAATTGAGTCATAAAATATCACTAGAGAAGCTAGGGTTAAATCATTTGGGTTCCTGTAGGTCATTTTAAAAGCTGTGAATTTTATCCCAAGTATAATGGGAATCACTTAAGCAGATAGTGGCATTCACAAGAACTTTAAAAAGTCATTCTAAGTGCTATATGCAACATGGATCTGAGGAAGGCAAGCAATGAAACAAATCTAACTAAGAAGATGCTACACAGTGGCCATAGAGATGGACAGATTGAACAGATTCATAAATAAATGTTGCTAAGTTAAAAAAAAAGTGTGTGTCAGTAAAAAAAGACAAGAAGACACTTTTTTTTTACACTTTGAACTACATGCAAAAAACATCATTTGTGAACACAATATATATAGTGGAGGAATATTTAGACCTATAGTTCTGAAATAAAGTAGAAATGAAAAAAGGGTTCATATTTGAGTTTTCAGTTGGGTTGACAAATGAACAGTTGTTGCTCAAGGACATGGAGAAATAAATTGTCCTCATCACATGTTATGTGTCCTTCCTAGTCATCATCCTATCTTCTTGCAAACATGAACTGGAGAAAGTAATTAGGTCAAACTAGTGGAGATTGGTCTTTAAGCAAAAATATGTTGGTCATTCTGCCACTAATATCATCATTTTATAACAATTAAGACATGTAAGTATGGTCTTGCCCATATGACCTTTAAAAAGACAAAGGAGTCCTTTTGAAAGTTATTATAGCTTATATCTGCTGAAGTCCATGGAAATATGTAAATGATCACAACTAAGGGAAAATTAATACAAACAACCATGAGAAATACATGCTGCAAATTAGAGTTTTCAGCCCTAGCATATTTTGTCAGAATAATTATTTGTTATGAATTCTGACATTACATTGTAAGATATTTAGCAGCACCCTGGCCTCTACCTCCCAGATGCTGCTGGGAACTCCCATTCCCCCAAATCATGACAATTATCAAAAATGTGTCCAGACATTCACAAAAGTCCCTAGGGGGCAAAATCCGCCTTGGTCGACAGAACTCGTGGTAACTCTACCTTTCTGCATATTTCTTTTTTTAGTCATTAACTAATATTGAAATAATAAAATCTGTGTCCATTACCAAAATGAATACACTATATATTTGATCAATCAATTTGCTATTCTAATTGGATTGACTGCACACCTCCTTATATTTGCTGGAGACACAATTAGTTTTTCTCACCATTTATAATCTTCGTCTGCCAATAGTAATGATCTACCTTATAATTATAGTAGAACCTGAAATGATTAGATTAATAATAGAAATGGCACAGAAACCGTGAAGCTCAAAGTATATTAATTAACAAAACATTTTTAAGTCATTTATATTAAGAAAAATAGATTTCTTTCTATTCGTGCTCATTGTAATGGAAACTTTTTTAAGCTGGTATTGCTGGCAGGATTAATAACTGCTTTCTTGTCTAATCATATTTATATAACTTTTTATAATATACAAATTTATACTGAACTTCTATAGAACAGCTAATGGTTTGGCTTCTAATTATGCACTGTGTAAATAATTCAGGAAACTTTGGAGAAAGACAAGAATTAAATGTAGAGAGCTCCTTGCTAAGAGAATTTTTTTTTTGAATGCTTATGTCTTCCCTTCAACAATCCTTATCTTTTCTTTCTTGCTTCAGCTTCTCTATTGTTCCTCTACTGATTTGGTTATCATAATCTTTGCAGCATTGCAAAACACTTCAAGTTCCCTCTGCAACCAAAGTCAATGAAAATGGCTATTAGACATCTTTTAATTAAATATTCCTTTAGCTTCTCTGTCCCAGTTAAGCCAGTATCTTGCCCTATTACAACTTTTGACTTTTGCTATGTACGTTCTTTCCACCCTAAAAGTTAAAATGTACAGAAGAAATTAAATCTGGTTTTTAAAAAAGTTATGAAGAAAAATATGTCTCTGAGGATCAGAAAGAAACAATCTCAGTAATCAGCATATATCCCAATCTCCTTATTTATGAAGCATATTTAACATTTTATGAGATACCATAGAGAACCAAAAGAAGTAAAAGATAAAACTCTGCTCACCTTTGGTTTTCTTTAAACTGTATTTCTGCACCTTTTACATTAACAGCTTGATTAATACCAAATTTATCTATTTCCCAAGTTCAAACTTGCTGCAGTCTTTCTGTCAGGAACACTGCTACTCTCTCCATTCTCCAAGAATAAGCATTTGGACTTGTCTTTTACTCAACGATCTTGCTCATATTCTAAATAACTAATTTATTTAATCAGATCACTGAGCATCTACTATGTGCTAAGCATTGTGTGCTAAGATCCATAACAACCTTAAGGTAGAGCTTAAATTCCATAAAACAGAAGAGTACTTTATAGGGTGTACAGGATTATATCACTTACTACATGTAAAACTATTAAAACTAACTGACTGAAGTTAGCTCACTATCCCACTGTCAGCACCTTATGTTAATCTCGATCTAACTCTTATATTAATCCTTTATTTTCATCTCTTTACTTTGAATTTCTCAGTATTTCTTCTTATTCTACTTACTGATGGAAAGAAACTTTCTAAAATTCCCTACTCAGCCATCAATATTGAGTTTTATTATCTTTTACGTTAATGAAGTATTCTGGTAATTTATAGTTTGCAATCATGAATATCAAACTGTTACTTAAAACTTCTATTATTAGGGTTAATGATTTTTACATGTTTCTAGGGAAGCTGACTGAAATAGCTCTGTCTCCAAATCTATAAGTCTTTTTGGTAGATGTTCTTTAAAATATAATAACCACAAATACTTGATTAGCTTTGGCTACATGTGTTTGGATTTTTATACATCTGTTATTTCATCTTTTAACCCATACCATGGATTGAAAATGCTCATCCTGAAATAGTAGGAGAAGGCAAGGCTCTGCCACTCTTCTGATTTTTTATTCATCTTGCTCTACTTCTTCATTATGATCGTAATACCACAAACCATATGCCTATCTCTGTATTTACACTCCTGTAAAGATGGCAAAAAGATGGAAACAATTTTTTTATTATCTTTTCCCTATCACAAATCTTGGTTTGACTCTAGACTTGTAATTAACAGTGATTTTCTTAATCTTTGGTAAGAGACTAGGAGGCTCTGGAGGAGGTGAAGGGGCAACTTCTGGAGAAATTTGGAGAGACTGGCAGCTGACTAATATCCATGTCATTATAGTATAAAGCCAGAAGGAGCTTCTAACATGCAGTACATTTTAACTCTTGTAGAACTATTTCAGGAAGAAATATGTTCTCTAAGTCTGTGCTTAAAGGTGCAGAGATTTAAACATTTATGAAAGTCTTAAAGCCTGCCATCAATTTTAAGATCTTAACACTAATTGCTTTAGATAGAGCTATCTCATACCACACTTAGTATCTTCTAGAACCTCCCACATCACTTAGTGTAGGCTTTGCTTTAGGACTCCTGCTAGGACAATCAAAGGCAATGTAAAATTTGTTCAAATTCATTTCTATATTGTCTTGATTCATCTACATGAGTCCGTTAGGGAGCAGTAAGATAACACAAAAACTTCTTTATTTAAAATGTCCAAAGCATTCAGAGTCACATTTAAGAGCCTTGGTCCTCTCTGTTCCATATTCTGTCTATTCACAAACATAGGCAAAAAGCCCAGGAGGTGAATGAAAAAAACCCAAACACTTATTTGAAACCTACTTAAACTCCACCTTCACCCCATCCTCATCACCTGCCCAAGGTATCAGAGTAGGATAATGAAAAATCATAGTTTGTATATGTGTATAAATTTTTAAATTAAAATAATGTGTTGTTAATTGCATAAATTTAAACATATGGTCAACTCAATTATAAAAAAAAAACCTAATTTGTCAGAAGGTAAAGAGAAATAATGATGCAGCAATTATCCCTCTGAACTTGTTTCTTAATTATCCAGGCAAGACAGCTAATGATATCCGTTTCCTAGTTTCTACTGACAGTACAATAATTAGAGGTCATTTAAGAACATTTGTCCCAAGGAGACATAAAGTCAAAATGGTAAACTTAGAATATAAACCTGAAGTCTAATATGAGTCCAAGTTCATGATGCAGAACCAGCAGTCCAGAGATTTTTATAGCCCTTGTGTTAATCATAGAATTTATTTTGTTTCATAACTCTAGACCCCATTAACTGGTCATGATTGGTATTCTAATACTCTAGGTATTGAACTCAGAGCTCAGAATATGTCCAATGAGATCATCTGAGTCCTTATTGCCAACAAAGCAAAACAAAAATTCTACCACCACCCCTCAACTAAAAAACAAAAACAAAAACAAACAAACAAACAAAAAACCCATAAAATGAAGTACCATCTAATGTAAAAAAGCTTTTTTAAAATTTAGTTTTCAGACTCTCAAACCAATCTCAGGAGTAGTAAGCTCATAAATGTTAGTATGTTAATAACAGAGGCTTTACAATATAAAAATATTGCTATCAGCAAGGCCTAGAGTGGACCATTGCCTTTGAATCATCCCCTGGAAGAGCCATGATCAAAGTCCTATCATGCACGAAAGCCACCCACAAGCTTGGTGTTCCAAACTCTGTGGTGAGGAAATATTTCAAAGAATCAGCCTCCATCTACAGTAAACCTTGTGCTTTTCTATTTTATTTCATGACACACAATGCCATCTGGTTATACAATAAAATATAACTACTCCTTAGAGAAAAGTCAGTTTTTCCCTTCAGAAGAATCCAAGAGCAACAGAGATTCCTCATTAGCCTCTTGATTCAGACTTTTGTTGTTTGAGCACAACTCCTCTTACAAAGGTATATATTTGAATTATTTGGTTGTATATATACTTCTGAAAAAAATGCTTTCTCTTCAACAGCTATCATTTTAAAATAACTAGAACTACATTGTATATTTCCTTAAGTAACAGTGATAAAGCCTTGTGTGAGAGAAATGACCATTACATTTTACTTCCAGGAAAAAAATAGTACAGAATAAAGGGAATAAGTTTGAAAATTCTCTCATTTTACTTCTTATGTTGTTATTAGAATATATATTATTCTTCTGACAAAATTTCACCTTCAGCTTTATAAATATAAAAAATGATATGCATGTTTTCAATAGAAGCTGTTAATTAGAATAAGAGTTTCTTGCTTAATTTGTTTAAATAAAATTTAAAAACTTTCCTGTAATATCTGCTCTGAAGGACATATTTTCCTTTCTTGCCTAATCAATGTTTCATTGTGAACCACAAAGCTCATATTTAGGAAATTAAAATTCTGTATAAAATAAAATTAGTGACCCCTGTTTTGGGTTAAGATAATAAAGAAGTCAAATTTGAACTGAATAATACATGATTTACCTTCTCAAGGTTCACTGATACAAGTAGTGAACTAAGTGGACCTTATTTTTACTTTAATGACTAATATTTCATTTCAAACTTTTTTGGTAAATCTTAAAATGTTCAGATTCATGACTGCCTTATTTTATCACAATTTTTAAGTACATACTTACCAAATAGAGCATGGGGTACATGTAAAAACTGACTCTTCAAATATGAACTCATGTTAATTTTAGTATAGATGCAGATGTTTATATACAGAAATAATCATAGGTGTGTGTGTATATACAAGTTTGAATATATGTAAGTATTTTCTTTCTCTGTCAGATGAGGGGACCTAGCAACAACAACCCCCAATAGCAATGGGCAAACCTCACAACTGGGTCTGGTTTTTAATAGCATTTTTCAATTAAAAGCTCTCCTTGGAGAAATGGGTGATTATAGGACTGGAACAGGAAACGTATAAGATGAACCCAGAGCATTTCGAAGTGTAGGAAAATAAGGTCTTAAAAACCCATAACTGTGGGGGTATGCCAAATGAACAAAGAATACAATTAAAAGAATTCCCAGTAGACAAACCTAGAACACTTTTTTTCACCAAAATAAATATTGTAGCATTAATTTATCACCCACAGTATAAAATATTTATACATCTGTGCTAATATGGATAAATTATTGTTTGAATGAATAAATAAGAATAAATAAACCTATATAAAAGGGTTCTAAATAATTTATGTGTATACTCTGCTTTCAAGAAGGTGAAACATAACTCCCCACTCCTTCAGTGTGGGCTGGATAGTGACTTCCTTCTAAATTGTACATTATGTAAAAGGAGGAAAAAGCATAACTTTATAGTGGAAAATTTTAACAAATCCCAGTAAAGTGGCATCTACATTATACCTGATCAGTACTCCTCAACACTGTCAAGGTCTTCTAAAACAAGGTAAGTCTGAGAAACTTTGCAGCCAAGAGGAACCAAAAGAGATAGGGTAATAAGTGTTATATAGGATCTTGGATGGAATCCTGGAGCAGAAAAAGGATGTTAGGTAAAAGCTAAGGCAATCTGAATAAAGTATGGATTTTAGTTAATAATAATGCTTCAACATTGGTTCATTGATTGTGACAAGTATAACCATACTTGCATACGTAACATGTAGAATGTAGAATGATAACATGAAGGGAGTGGATGTTGGATATATAGGAACTCTTTGTGCTATCTTTGCAGTCTTTCTGTAAATCTAAAACTTTTTTTAAATTAAAAGGTTATTTTAAAAAATACCCCCTCAGTAAACTAAAAGAAAGGAAACTTGTTACATGTTTTTTTCTCGATCACCTAAAGGTAAAGTGCAAAGCTTTCCACATCCTGGGGAAAGTGGCAGAGTTGACTCCTGACAGGTTTAGTTCGTTGACATTGAAGTCTCCTAGTAGAGAACAGGGATAATGAACAAGTGATGTTTCAATTAACTTGGAGATATTTCAAGTGTGTAAGATGATGTTGAGTGGAAAAGGTAAGATGTAGAAAAGAGAAGAAAATATTATGTGATCATTACTGAGTATTTAAATAAAAGAAATGTTTTTAAAAACCTTTCCATATCATGATGTTCCTTCAGTCTGCCCTAGTCTAAGAATAGGTCCCTCATCTCATAGGTAAGGCAAAGCTTCACGAGTCTTCTATGGAGATGGAATGATACGCTTTACCTTATTCACTTCACTTGGCAGATTGAAAAACCTTTACAGAAAAGAAAACATATTAATATAGAACATAATCATAGAGGATATATTAGGTTAAGTAACTGAATTTAAAATCAAGAAATTTATGATATATGAATTAATTTTATATGAATATATACATTATATTCACACATGTACATAAACACACACAAAATCCCTTTTGAAATAGGATTTTTTTCCAATTAGAAACCAAAAATATAAAAATTAAAGAGGAATATTATAAAATATTTAAATTTAGGGTTATTCCCAAAGAAGAAAGATTTTCTAAATATTTGAAAAAGGTGGTAATAGTAGATAAACTTCAATTCCAAATTACTCTTGAGATAACAAAACAGGGAAAGAGTTCATATGGAAAGTGGAAATAATTTATATATATATATATATACATATATATTTCATAATTGCTTACTGCAGTGTATCTCAAATTTTATAACATAATATTAACAAGTTAATAGCATACTGCAAAATCAGGTCTTCCAAGGAAGTACTGGTTTATATTATTGATATGTTAAAACCTAATCAAAATCTCTAATGAATTTCCAGAGCAAAAGGTTAAGATGTTTTCTAGCAATTATTCAAGGAACCAAGTTATTTGCACCTCTGTTGGTGGTATCCTCAGGGACATGAAATCCTGAAATTTCTTTAAGTCTGTATTTAATTTTAAGGAAAGCAGTCACTTAAATTTATCATTTAAAATGACCATTTCCTAAAAGGCTTCACATTTTGAAAGAGAAAATAAAGTTTTTTTTTCTAAAGGATATTTATATAGTAAAAAATAACCACCACTACTTGTGAATTAGTGTTATGGTAATAGTATCATAAAAAGTGATTGTATATTCAAAAGTTTATGCATATGCCTTAGAAACATTTTTGACAGGATGTATCACCTTTTCATGTTATCTGTTTATTTTTAAAGGAATTGATACCAATCAAATTTTAGTAAGAAATATATATTTTGTAGCTAGAGAAAGCACTCACTAACATATGTCATTGAGTCACCTTTGCTACTATTCATGTGATCTTAGGTAACTAAGACCTCCTGATACTCACTTTTCTTTTTTTTTTTTTTTTTTTTTTTGATACTCACTTTTCTATACTGTGAAACACAGAATGTAATAGATGATTTCTATGATCACTTCTTATTTTAAAATTTTATAATGTAAGATCACTGATGGCAAATATTATGTCTTATAGCTATAGCACAGAGGGGTACTTGCACACAAAATTTCACAACTGCCTAAATAAGTGATGTTATATCATTCATCATTGGGAAAATTAGTTATCAAATTAATCTCCCATGTTATAAATCATTTCCCAATGTTAACTTTTATTGTTCATGCCAATCATAATGCTTTGATTCAAGGAGTTTTCATACAAAAACCACTAACTTAGTTTGGCTCCCTAACATGAAAATTTAAGACTTGTAATGACAAATCATAATTACAAAATACAAGTAGTCAATAAGAGGTTAATCAAGATTAACTATTAATAAATGGTTAATAAAGATCTAGTAGTTTTGCTACTTAGGATACCTACAAAATAAATTGGTTGTCAACCAAGTCATCTTTACCATGCACATGTATCTGGGTATATATTTGCATGACATTAACAGAAAATACGTATCATTTGAAAATGAAAATGCATTTGCATTTGGTTTCTAGATAGCAACCTTTTGCTAGCCCATTGCACTTTTCAGTGAACTTGCTTGCATGATAATGCTACCAGGAACTACAAAGCATCCATTTAACTTACTGATGAAATTCAAGCACATGATGTCATTTTTTTCAAATTTTAATTTAAATTTTAGTTAACATATATTGTAATACTGGTTTTAAGAGTAAAACTTAGTGATTCATCCATCACTTATTATACCCAGTACTCATCACAAGTGCCCTCCTTAATACCATCACCCATTGAGCCCAACCCCCACCTACCTCCCCCTCCATCAGCCCTCAGTTTGTTCTCTACAGTTAAGAGCCTCTTATGGTTTGCTTCTCTCTATTTTTTTCTTTCCCCTATGTTCATCTGTTTTGTTTCTTAAATTCCACATATGAGTGAAATCATACGGCATTATATCTTATTGTCAGACAATAATTTTTGTAATTAACTAAAGACTCATGAATTCAATTACAAATAACAATGAAAATGTAACCATCTTACTGTTTGATAATTTCCTTGTTTATACATATTTTTTTCATCTGATCTAACGTATACAGATATCACATGGTAAAGACTAATTGCTAGTTAATAACTGTGGAGATGCTTAGGTGGTAACATGGTTTTAAAGTTTATATGAAAGTGTTCAATATAGCATAAAAATAAGGATATTATGACTTGATAAAGCTCAGAATGGGGCAGGGCAAAGTGATGTTTAAACATAATAGACCACAGCATGGCACAATTTAGTATAACATGATACAATATAACTACGTATGTATCTAAATTACACACACACATACATTCTCCTTCAATACAGGATTTTTCCAAATGGAAGTCTATAACATAAAGACTATGGGGAACATTATAGATATCTTAAATTCTTAATTTTCCCAAAGAAAGAATGTTTTCTGACATTTGGGAAAGATAATTATAGTAAATAAACTAGAAAACAAGTGAAAGAAACCAATGGAAAAATTCAGATTGGAGTGTAAACAAGTTTTCAGTATGTTTAGAAATCATTCCAAACAATCCTTTTATAAGATAGAATACTGAATGAGAAGAAACAAATTGGTCTGACCTAGCTCTTCATTTATTGTTTTGTCCATATCAAGCCAAGAGTTGCTGAGAAATAGCTAGAAAATCTTAATGGGAAATCTTGTGTACATTTCACCATTATAGGTTCCTACTAGGCAGCCTCACTTCGCCTCCTAACATTTTGCTTCAGAATTTGGAAAGCAGATGGGAAAGCTAAGATTGAAGAAAAAAATAAAATAAAGCAATGCTTTCAAAGGCATCTGAAAACAAGTAAATGGACTCATTTTCACTGGTGCACTAATACCTTCTTACTAGAGTGAAATGTCAAAGTTGTTTCCCAAACTCTAGTTTACTGGTTGACTGTGAAATACTTATTCTACATGCATTTTGAAGAAAAAAACAGATTTATACAAATATGTTTCTTCGGACTATCTTCAACCCTACATATTACTTTATTGGTACTCTTGAAATTACTGTAAATAAAAATCCTTTTAAATACAAATTTGTTTCACAATGGCCCTTTGATTACCCTTTTCATTAATATAATTTATGCTTAGCTACTGTATCTATCCATGATCATTTAGACTCAAATATAACTGAAAACTTTGGGGGCATCTGGGTGGTTCAGTTAAGCAGCTGCCTTTGGCTCAGGTCATGATCCCAGAGTCCTAGGATGGAGCCATGCATTGGGCTCCTACTCAGCAAGGAATCTGCTTGTCCTACGACCCCTGCCCCTACCCCCTGTTCATTCTCTTTCTGTCTCAAGTAAATAAATAAGTAAAATCTTTTTTAAAAACTTAAAATTTTCAAAGACTTGCGTTTTAAAAATAACTCCATAACAAATGATAATGCACTGAATACTTTCCTTCTGTGTGTCCAATATAACTAGTCCTCATAAACATTGGATGGATAGAAAAACTATAAAGTCGCCTACAATCTGGCAAGCTGCAAACTTGAGACACATTGTATAATTTAACACTCAAATTTTATAGTGCTGATTATAAATATTGTAGTAATTTCTGAGGAGGAAAAGGTGGTGTTGACGTAGTAAATAAACACATGGTGACTGGGTCATTTTTAAGTGGGAATGACACATAAACATTTCTGCCAAAGTTTCTAAACTAAAAAGCTTTTAAATATCAGAAAATTTTAGGTAGTTTCAAGACTGTGGCCAGTGCCTTTACTCATCTATTCGGTTACAATTTTTGAGCATATATTTGCCAATCACTGTGCTAAGCAAACATAAGTGAAACACAGCCCCTGTTCTTAATAATTTCACAGCACAGTAAGGGATGTATAGGTGCAGAATAATAATTATAGTAAATTGTGATTAGGATTAAAATAAGAGATTGAACAAGAGGCAATGGATCACAAAGAAGTGAACAACTTAATTATCCTGGGGTGGGGGTGGGGTGGTAGTCAAGAAAAGCTCTAAAGGAAATGTTTTATTTGAATGATATTAAGAAATGTATAAGAACATTCCAAGTGAAAAAAAAATCATTAAGAATATGTAGGTCCTTCGAGGAAGTAATATGTAGGTCATCGAGGTCTGATGACTCAGAATTGTGAATGAGCATTATGAGTTCTGTGATTATTCCAGTAGGACTAGAGTTTGGGATATATAGTAGGAAGAGATAGAGAGATGAGATTGAGATCCTAGTAGTGGTAAAATTATGAAGTGAGGGTCATATGGCTGATGCTAAGGGGTTTGGTCTTTCCCTCATTGTTAATGGGATAATTTATGACTCAACCAGATTCCTATGATAACAAAAGGGAGTACAAGAGCTGAGACAAGTTTATTACCACCAGACTGTTCTGAACACACCAGAGTATATGCTCACATACAATAAAGAGTAGAATGTTTTAGGTGGGGCAAGAACCCAATAAGAATTGCTTATTTATTTTAATAATTCTCATGACAGTAAAATGGAGAAATAGAATAAAAGAAAACCCTTTGGGAATCTATTGCAATAGTTCCAATAATGACATGCGTTAGTAGTAATGGAGATGGTAACGAAACAGAAAATTCAGGAGATAAATCTGAAGCAGAATTGATACCATAATGTGACCAATTAAATGTGCAGTGAGAAGAAAGAGAGGAGAGAATATCCAGGCTGTTTCAAAAGAACTTACCACAGAGAATGTACAGTGACATTATTTAAATAGAGAATTCTGTAGGAGGAGAAGTAGTGGGGGATGGGAGTGGAAATGAGATTATACAATGGATTCAATTTTGAGCATGTTAAGTGTAAAATCCCTTTAGTAGACCAAGGAATTGAAATCTACTGTGGACTGAGAAGAGAGGTTAATTTGCAGAGATAGTATTCTCATAGCAGCTATCCATGTACAAAGAGTAGTCAAGGCCATGCAAGTAGATGAGTTCACCCATCTCTTTTAGACAGATCTTGAGAAAAGAGAGAATCAAAATTAGTGTTATAAGAAGCACTAATATTTAAGAGTTCTTAAGAACTTAAACTTAACTTAAGAGAAGAAGCCTGTGATTAAGACAGGAAGTGAACAACCAGAGTTAGGAGGGGAATTACTGAAGTATGCTGTCTTGGAAGACAAGAACAGAACTAAAGAAATAAACTAAATAACAGAACAGAACTAAAGAAATAAAGTGCTTCAAGATAAATAGGGCAAAGTCTGAATAAAAGTGACTAATGGATTTAGCACTTACACAGTTACTAATGACTTACCAAGGTTGATGCAGTAGAATGATTAGGGCAGAGGTCAGAGGCACTAGCATTAAGGGATGTCTGGAAATAACAAGGGCTTGGAGCCATGAAGTGTTTCCTCTTCCAGTTAGTTAATGAAGAAGGAAAGAAAGATTGAGTGGTAGTTTGAAAAAAATATTTTTTCTTCCAAATTTTTATTTAAATTCTAGTTAGTTAACATACAGTGCAACATTGGTTTCAGGAGTAGAATTTAGTGATTCATCACTTACATACAACACTCAGTGCTCATCATAACAAGTGCCAGAGAGTTGATTCTTGATCATTCTTTGTAAACTGAAGAGAAGTCAGAGAAGAAATTTTTAGCATTATAGGAAATAGAGGAACATTTGATAGAGCAATATATGAGGCAAGTGGGATGGGATTTAACTTTGAGGAAAAGTGAAATATGTTTTCCTTTAAGACTGGAGAGAAGGTGACAAGATAGAGTATTTTAAGAACATGGAGGGAAAAAAAAGAGAAAAGAGAAAAAAATTGAAAGGCTTCCATGAGTATAGCTAAATCATGATATGTTATTCAGTAAATGAATTTGAAACAACTAATGGCAAATATGTATGATTTTACATTTAACATTTTTTAAGCACTGAGAAACGCATGTGGAATATGGTATTTATGGTTCTCAGTGAACATTTATTTTCTCATCTGCCCAAGGATAATAGCAACTGTATTTGACAGATATGTGTTCTATGTTAACTTGATGTTGTTGAATAATTTTTGTAACAAAGAAGGTAACAAAGCAGGTAAAGAACTGATACCTGAGCTCTTATTCTGTACCACATGCTGTCATGTTCTCCAAAAGTCCTTTGATAAAAGCATTGTTCACATTAATAGAAAATGAAATCAAATCTCAGGAAAGTTAATGTTAATTGATCACATAACTGGTTAATAATGGAGGCAAAATCCAATGGTTAGAAGAATCTATGAGCTATCCATTATATACCAGGGTACTTCTCTTGTAGGACTGTCTGCATTTTCAATATTACTTTTACATTAAAATATGAAAAAAATATATTTATGAAGAATGACTAAAAATATCACTAGAAAATTTTTATCATGAAAAACGTATTGGTGGACAGAGAGAAATGATTGAAGATGTTGGAGAAATAGATCTGTAACATTTCTTCACTGGTGGGAGCAGAGGACTAGCAAAGTTGGGTACTTCATGTTAACATTGTTTTATTCAGCCTTTCAGGCTAATTAATTCTGGACGCATCTGACTACAAAATAACCAGGGCAATTGTAGGGGAAAGGTAAAGATAAAACTTATAACCATGGCAGGAGCCTTTTTATGACTCAAGAATAATGTTAGGATCAAAAAGTTTTAAAGATGTTTTCAAAACCAAATTCATGGGGAACTAGAATAAATAAGCTGTATTAAATTGACCATGGTCCTGTGGTTAAGCTGACCCTTCAGGACAAGCATGGCCCCAGTTATCTGCCACAGGCTAATGTAAGACCTGAAAGAGTGCAACTCCAAGAAAAGGATTATTTTGGGTTTATTTACATTGAACATTATGTTCCTCTGACTAATCCTGGGCATTACTTGTAAAAGTAAGAACAACAACAATGTTTAGATTAACTCGTGTTAGAGATGATAAATTCATTTTAAAATCCAAAGAACCTGGTAGGACATGGCAGTAAGATTGTATTATGGTTGAGTAATTTTTCCAGACACAAGGCTTTGTTATTTAGGAAAGTCACAAAGCTTAAAAAAGATTGACTATAGTAAAGGAAATTATAATTATTGCTTGCTTATCAGTTTTTCTCTATATAAGTGTATTGAACAAGGAAACATGAGGTATTCAGAATTCTTCAGTATGGGCTATTTGTCATACAGGGTCAATATACTTCTAGTATCTTCACTATGATCAATGTAGTACAATTAGAGAGATGTTTGTATCGGCATAGTCAAGACTCATTTTATGGTAAAGAGAAACCATTTTTAATTTTTTTTCAACTTCAATCTAACTATTTTCTTTGTTCAATAACAAATTTGAAATGATGTTCACTTAATTGAACCAAATGGTCATAAGGAAAGGGCAGCTGCAGACTTATAACTAAGCATATAGTTTTGGGGAACACTGTCATTTTTCTATTTGTTCTATCACTAGTGATAATTGGACTACTTCCTAGCAGTTGGATACTTTCTGTATAAAAGAAAATATAAAAAACTAAATTACAGACGTTGTGTGAGACTAAAAATGAAAAGAGATGAGAAGACATAATTGAACCTGTAAAGGGTTCATTTGTAGATGGGACATTTCCTCCTGGGAAATGAAAGATCTCACAGCAATACAATGAATCTACTTCTGATTTATGGTAATTAATTCTGAATGTGGGTTATCTACCACATTGCTCACTACAGAAGATGAATTGTACAACCGAATTATCAGGGTCTTGGAAGTAAAATTAGCATAACCTTAGCATCTTCACATTTCAAGCATAGATCAAGCCATCCTGTCTTATTTCACTGCCCAAAGGTCCAATTATAAAAAGGAAATGAAGCAAAGAAGGAATAGCTTTCCTATGTATTCTTCCATGACACAAGTTTTTTTGGATGTCACACCAAGTTTAGAGGAAGATTGAGATACTTTCACTCCATTAATTCTAACTTCAAGAGAACAACTGAATGAGACTAGATCTTGTCCCCAGTGGAAGGATGTTTCTTCATACCCACTTTTGGAATGGAATAACATAGTTTAAAATGTTGAAAAGTACTCATACAAGCCTCTATTAAAATAACAAATAATTAGGTGTTCCTAAAAGAAAAGTTGGAGCTACCTTTACTGAAATGTGCATAGTACTTAATCTTGGACAGTACATTTGGGCTTTAACAGTAATTAATGACTATATCAAGGCTGCAGAAGTCAACATTAGCATTTAGTCTACAGCTATTTCTAAAAGAAAACAAACAACTGTTATGGTCATTATCTCTTCAAACTAAGTGGTAAGATTTTTTTAATCAAAATGATAGAATCGTGTTTAGAGAGAAAGTTTAAAATTCAAACAATTAATACCATATGTTCAGGAGAACAAACTGCGGGGTCACTTATATAGTCAGAATCAAATACAGTGCCTGAATTTATAGAAAGTTAGCAGTCACAAAAGAACAGAAAACATAAATCATCTGAATGTTTCCAAATGTCCAAGATTGGCTTTTTAATAGAAAAATTTCTGAATTTTATGTGATCCTTTTTTGCTATTTAATTATTTGATTGGAGTTCATATCTTGGGGCAGTTTTAGGGTCAGAAAATTAAGCACACCAAAGTGGTATATTTGTTACCATTGATCAACCTACATTGACAGATCATTATTGTCCAAAGTCCATGGCTTAGATTGGTTCACTTTTGGTGTCATACATTCTATGGATTTGGACAAATGTATGATGACATGTATATACCATTATACTACAATACAGAGTGATTTTCCTATCCTAAGAGTCCTCTGCACTCTGTCCTATTCATGCCTTCCTCCCCTGAACCTCTGGGAACTGCTGTTTTTGTTTTTTTTAACTGCCTCTATAGTTTTCCCTCCCTGAATGTCATATAGTTGGAAACATTCAATATGCAGTCTTTTCACATTGACTTCTTTGATTTGGTAATATCCATTTAAATTTCTTCCACATCTTTTCATGACCTAATATCTCATTTCTTACCAGTTCTGAATAAGACTTCACCATCTGGATGTACCTCATTTTATTTATCCATCTTCCTGCTGAAGGATATTCTGATTGCTTTCAACTTTTGGCAATTATGAATAAAGGTGCTGTAAACATCCACGTGCAGGTTTTTGTATGGACATAAGTTTACAAGTTCTTTGGGTGAATCCTGAGCAGCATGATTGCTGGATCATATGGTTAGAGTATATGTTTTGTAAGAAACTGCCAAACTGGGACACCTGGGGGACTCAGTGGTTGAGCATATGTCTTTGGCTCAGGTCATGATCCTGGGGTCCTAGGATGGAGTCCCACATCAGGCTCCCCTTAGGGAGCCTTCTTCTCCCTCTGCCTATGTCTTTGCCTCTTTCTGTGTCTCTCGTGAGTAAATAAATACAATCTTTAAAAAAAAAAAAAAAAAAAAGAAAAGAAAGAAGAAATTGTCAAACTGTCTTCCCAAGTGGTTATACCATTTTGCATTCCTGGCAGCAATAAATGAGAGTTCCTGTTGCCACACTTTCTCACCAGCATTTGGTGTTGTCAGTATTTCAAATTTTGGCCAGTCTAATAGATATATTAGAGTTTTAATTCACATTTCTCTGATGACATATGATGTGGAACCTATTTCCATATGCTTATTTGTCATCTATATATCTTCTCTGATGAGGTATCATTTCTGGTCTTTGGCTCCTTTTTTTTCCCAATTGTTTTTATTTGATAAACTAAACATAACATGAAATTTACCACTTAACATTTTTTAAATATTGTGGATTTTTTTTTAAATTTTTATTTATTTATGATAGTCACACAGAGAGAGAGAGAGAGGCAGAGACACAGGCAGAGGGAGAAGCAGGCTCCATGTACCGGGAGCCCGACGTGGGATTCAATCCCGGGTCTCCAGGATCGCGCCCTGGGCCAAAGGCAGGCGCTAAACCGCTGCGCCACCCAGGGATCCCAATATTGTGGATTTTTTATTGATAGTGTCTTAAGCAAAGGAAAACATCGAACCTACTTTATAACAAATATACCTTTAACTCTTTGGATTTATGTGTTATATCCATAAGGTAAAAAATGTAAACATAATTAGATACAAACAGTACAAAATTAACTTTTTCAAAGAGAAAAATAAATTCAATAAGGCAGAGGATTTTTACCCAGTTCCATACCCATTTAATAATTTCTAAGTGTGCATTTTAGTGGTATTATACATTCATAATGTTGTACAAAAAATTACCACCATTCATCTCCATCTTGTAAAACTGAAACTCTATGCTCTTTAAACAAACACTCTGCATTTCCTGAAAACCACCATTTTACTATCTGTTTCCTTGATTTTGATTACTCTATGTATCTCATTTAAGTGAAATCATACAATATCTGTCTCTTTATAACTGGTGTATTTAACTTAGCTCAAAGTTCATCCATATTGTAGAATTTACCTCCTTCTTCAGGCTGAATGATACCAATACAATTAGTTTTATGATTTGCAAATGCATTCTCTCATTCTGTGCATTGCTTTTGTTTGTTTTATTTTATGCATTATCTTTTGATGCACATAATTTTCTAATTTTTATGAAGTCTGTTTTTCTTTTGTTACCTGTATGTTTGGTGTCATATCCAAGAAATCATTGTCAAATCCAGAGTCATACAACTTTTTCTTGTAGTATTCTTTGGTCTCAGGGTAATGCTGATCTCATAGAATGAGCTAGGAAGTATTCTCTTCTGTTCAATCTTTTGGAAAAAGTTGAGAAGGATTAGTATTAGTTCTTCTTTAAATATTTGGTTGAATTTAGCAGTAAATCCATTGAGTCCAGGGCTATTATTTGTTTGGAGATTTTTGATTACTGATTCAATCTCCTTACTACTTAAAGATCTATTTTAATTCACTATTTCTTCATGATTTCAACATGGAAGATTTTAAATTTCTAGGAATTTGTTCATTTTATCTCTTAGTATAGTATTCTCTTATAATCTTTTTATTATATTATTCTGGGACTCCAGGATCACACCAGGAGCTGAGGCAGATGCTCAACCATTGAGACACCCAGGCACTCCTCTTTTTAAAATCTACCCATTTATAGCTATAAATTTGCCCCTTAACACCATTTTGCTGCATCTCATAAGTTTTCATTGTCATTTATCTGTATTTTCTGATTTCCGTTCTGATTTCTTCTTTTATCCACTACTTGTTTAAAAGTGTGTTGTTCAATTCCCACAACTTTGTGAATTTTTCAATTTTCCTTTAATCAATTTCTAATTTTATCCCTTTGTAATCAGGGACATACTTTGTATTATATATATCCTTTTAAATATATATATGGTCTATCCTGTGAAATATCCTATGTTCACTTGAGAAGAATGTACATGCTGTTTTGTTGTGAAAGTTGTTTTGTATATGTTCATTAGATCTAGTTTTTTATTAATTTTTTCTTTCTTTATCTAGCTTCTCCATGACTATTCTATTGATTATTATTGTAAATGAGCTAAAATCTCCATCTATTTTTATAGAACTGTTTCTCCCTTCAATTCTGTCAGTCTTGCTTATTGTATTTTGATGATCTGTCACCAGGTCCATAAATGTTTATAATTGTTATATCTTCTTGTTGTGTTAAAATTTTTGTTAATATATAATGTCATTCTTTGCCTCATACACTTTTTTGACTTAAAGTCTACTTTGTCTAATATTAAAATAGTCACCACTAATCTCTTTTGGGTAATATTTGCATGGGGTATTTTTTTCCATCCTTTTACTTTCAATTATTTGTGTCTTTATATCTAAAGCTAGGTTTTTTCTTTTTCTTTATTTCTTTCTTTCTTTCTTTCTTTCTTTCTTTCTTTCTTTCTTTCTTTCTTTTCTTTTCTTTCTTTCTTTCTTTCTTTCTTTCTTTCTTTCTTTCTTTCTTTCTTTCTTTCTTGGAGGCTCCATACCCAGCATGGAGCCAAACTCACAACCCTGAGGTCAAAACCTGGACTGAGATCAAGAGTCGGACACTTAACTAACTGAGCTATGCAAATACTCCTAGTTAGATTCTTATAGACAGAATGGACTTGTATCATATTTTTACATCCATTCTACCAATCTCTGTCTTGATTAGAGACTTTAAGTCATTTACTTTTAAAGTAACTACTGATAAGGAGGAGCTTCCTTTTGTCATTTGTTTTGTATATGTAGTCATAGCTACTTTGTCTCTCATTACTTGCATTACTATCTTTTGTGTTTAGTTGATTTTTTGTAGTGAAATGTTTAAATTCTTGGGGTACCTGGATGACTCAGTGGTTGAGCATCTGCCTTTGGTTCAGGTCGTTGTCCTGGGATGTAGTCTCACATCAGGTTCCTTGCAAGAAGCCTGCTTCTCCCTCTGCCTATGTCTCTGCCTCTCTATGTGTATATCTTTCATGAATAAATAAATAAAATCTTTTAAAAAATGTTTAAATTCTTTTCTTATTTCCTTTTGTATATATTCTACAGCTATTTTCTTTATGATTTCTATGGATGCTATATTTAACATTCTAAAGTGATAATGCTCTAATTTGAATTAATACAAGCTTAATTTCAATAACATACACAGACTCTGTTCCTTTACTGTTCTGTCTCTACACTTTTGGATGTTGATGCAACAAAATTACATTTTTTTATAATTGTATATTCAAAAATGCAAACTAATGGTTTTAAATGCATTAATCTCTTAAATTTTGCAAAAAATACCCAAGATTTGAAGTAATAAACTCCAAGTACAATAACATTAGTTTTTAGACTACTATTTTTTTTGTGTTTAAATGTAGTAGTGTCTTTAATCATGTAGAAAACAAAAAAAAAGTACTGTAACTAACCATTATTACAATGACACTAGCTTTTATAATTGTCCATACATTTATCTTTCCTAGAATTTTGATTCTTCCACAAGTTACTATCTAGGGTACTTTCATTTTCCCTTGAAGGACACGCTTTAGCTTATTTTGCAAGGCAAGCTTACAAACTCTCTCATTTTTTATCTGAGGCTTTCTTATTTTCACTTTGATTTTTAAAAGATAATTTTGGGGACTCCTAGGTGGCTCAGCAGTTGAGTGCCTCCTTTTGGCCCGGGGCATGATCCTGGAGTCCCGGGATCTAGTCCCATGTTGAACTCCCTGCATAGAGCCTGCTTCTCTCTCTGCTTGTGTCTCTGCCTCTTTCTCTCTCGCTCTCTCTCTCTCTCTCTGTCTCTCATGAATAAATAAATAAAATCTTAAAAAAAAAGAAAGACAATTTTGTCAGGTATATGATACTTGGTTGATTATTTTTTTTCTTTTTTGTGTTTTGAATATATCATCATATTTTCTTTTGGCCTTCAGAACCTCCAATGAGAATTCTGCTGATGATCCCCTCTTTGTGGAGATTTGCTTCTTTCTTGCTGCTTTCAAAAAGCTCTCTTTGTTTCTGTCTTTTGAAAGCTTGATTATAATGCACCATGATGTGACTCTCAGTTCATCTTACTTAGAGTTTGCTGAGTTTTTGGATGTTTATATTCATGTATTTCATCAAATTTGGGACATTTTCAGTGATCATTTCTTCAAATTTTCTCTCTCTTCTCTTTTCTTTATCTTCCTCTTCTAGGACAACCATGATGCATATGTTAACCCACTTGACAGTATTATCACAAGTTCCTTAGTCTTTGTTCACTTTTCTTTGGTTCTTTTTCTTTCTGTTCCTTTGACTTGGTAATTTCCATTGTACTATCTTCAAGTTCATTGATTCTTTCTTCTGTCTCCTCAAATCTGTCTAAAAATCACCCTCATGGAATCTCCTCAAATCTGTCTAAAAATCACCCTCATGGATTTTCATTTTATTTATTATTCTTTACAACTCTAGAATTTATTTTAGTTCCTTTATTGGGTTTTCTCTCTCTGTATTGATATTTCCATTTCATTGCTTATACATTATTTTCTCAACTTTCTTTACACTCTCCTTTAGTTGCTTGAGCACTTTAAGACAGTTCTTTTAAAGTCCTCTTTTAGTGTATCTGCCATCAATGCTTTTGTAGGGACAGTTACTGTAGTTTCTTTTTTCTTTTAATGTGCCATACTTTCCTGCTTCTTTGCATGCCTTTTGTTTTTGTTTTTGTTTTTTTTTTTTTGAACACTGGACATTTGATTTTTTTCCCACAGTCCAGTAATTTATTTTAAATTTGAGTAATTTCAAATTCCACAAACAAAACTGAAGAAAAGCAATATTTAGTTTGAATTCTCTCTTCTGTACACTCAGTGATCTAAAACACCACAATATCCAACATACACAAACCTCAGGGAAGGGTTAGTAAATACACACAGATTGGAATCATGGTGCTCTGTTCTTGAATGGAATGGTCCTACAGAAAAAGCACAGGATACAGCACAACATAAGGGCACCTGTTACATATGAAGTGAGCAAAAACACACTAGCATTTTCTATATGCGTAATGAGGAAACCTGCATAGGTTAGAGGGCCTTTTATGCTCATTTAAAAGTCAGGCAAGTTGTCTGTAATGCATTTATCAAATAATTTGGAGATCACTGCAATCCACTGTAGGATATGCTGATTAGTGTTGTCTTTATTGGCATTGACAGTCTTACGTGGTCACATACCAATATTTCTGCTGTAGCCTTTGAGTAAAAGAGATTTAAATGCATTTAGACAATACATATCAAAAGCTGTTTACATACACTAAATTTAAGAGATTCAATATTAGAGTTTTTTTTTCTTTAAACACTACAGAGTGCAAATCAGGTTCATCACAACAGATTAATCTTGTCTCACATTTAGATCTTTCATCCATTTTGAGTTTATCTTTGTGTATGGTGAAAGAGAGTGGTCTAGTTTCATTCTTCTGCATGTGGATGTCCAATTTTCCCAGCACCATTTATTGAAGAGACTGTCTTCCAATGGATAGTCTTTCCTCCTTTATCGAATATTAGTTGACCATAAAGTTCAGGGTCCACTTCTGGGTTCTCTATTCTGTTCCATTGATCTATGTGTCTGTTTTTGTGCCAGTACCACACTGTCTTGATGACCACAGCTTTGTAATACAACCTGAAATCTGGCATTGTGATGCCCCCAGATATGGTTTTCTTTTTTAAAATTCCCCTGGCTATTCGGGGTCTTTTCTGATTCCACACAAATCTTAAGATAATTTGTTCTAACTCTCTGAAGAAAGTCCATGGTATTTTGATAGGGATTGCATTAAACGTGTATATTGCCCTGGGTAACATTGACATTTTCACAATATTAATTCTTCCAATCCATGAGCATGGAATATTTTTCCATCTCTTTGTGTCTTCCTCAATTTCTTTCAGAAGTGTTCTATAGTTTTTAGGGTATAGATCCTTTACCTCTTTGGTTAGGTTTATTCCTAGGTATCTTATGCTTTTGGGTGTAATTGTAAATGGGATTGACTCCTTAATTTCTCTTTCTTCAGTCTCACTGTTAGTGTATAGAAATGCCATTGATTTCTGGGCATTGATTTTGTATCCTGCCACGCTACCAAAGTGCTGTATGACTTCTAGCAATCTTGGGGTGGAGACTTTTGGGTTTTCTATGTAGAGTATCATGTCATCGGCAAAGAGGGAGAGTTTGACTTCTTCTTTGCCAATTTGAATGCCTTTAATGTCTTTTTGTTGTCTGATTGCTGAGGCTAGGACTTCCAGTACTATGTTGAATAGCAGTGGTGAGGGTGAACATCCCTGTCTTGTTCCTGATCTTAGGGGAAAGGCTCCCAGTGCTTCCCCATTGAGAATGATATTTGTTGTGTGCTTTTCGTAGATGGCTTTTAAAATGTCAAGGAATGGTCCTTCTATTCCTACGCTCTGAAGAGTTTTGATCAGGAATGGATGCTGTATTTTGTCAAATGCTTTCTCTGTATCTGGGAGGATCATATGGTTCTTGGTTTTTCTCTTGCTGATATGATGAATCACACTGATTGTTTTACGAGTGTTGAACCAGCCTTGTGTCCCGGAGATAAATCCTACTTGGTCATGGTGAATAATTTTCTTAGTGTACTGTTGGATCCTATTGGCTAGTATCTTGTTGAGAATTTTTGCATCCATGTTCATCAGGGATATTGGTCTGTAATTCTCCTTTATAGTGGGGTCTTTGTCTGGTTTTGGAATTAAGGTGATGCTGGCCTCATAGAACAAATTTGGAAGTACTCCATCTCTTTCTATCTTTCCAAACAGCTTTAGTAGAAAAGGTATGATTTCTTCTTTAAACGTTTGATAGAATTCCCCTGGGAAGCCATCTGGCTCTGGACTCTTGTGTCTTGGGAGGTTTTTGATGACTGCTTCAATTTCCTCCCTGGTTATTGGCCTGTTCAGGTTTTCTATTTCTTCCTGTTCCAGTTTTGGTAGTTTGTGGCTTTCCAGGAATGCATCCATTTCTTCTAGATTGCCTAACTTATTGGCGTATAGCTGTTCATAATATGTTTTTAAAATCGTTTGTATTTCCTTGGTGTTGGTAGTGATCTCTCCTTTCTCATTCATAATTTTATTAATTTGAGTCTTCTCTCTCTTCTTTTTAATAAGGCTGGCTAATAGTTTATCTATCTTATTAATTCTTTCAAAGAACCAACTCCTGGTTCTGTTGATCTGTTCCACAGTTCTTCTGGTCTTGATTTCGTTGAGTTCTGCTCGAGTTTTAATTAACTCTTTTCTTCTGCTGGGTGTAGGATCTATCTGCTGTTTGTTCTCTAGCTCCTTTATGTGTAAAATTAGCTTTTGTATTTGAGTTCTTTCCAGTTTTTGAATGGATGCTTGTATTGCGATGTATTTCCCCCTTAGGACTGCTTTTGCTGCATCCCAAAGATTTTGAACAGTTGTATCTTTATTCTCATTAGTTTCCATGAATCTTTTTAATTCTTCCTTAATTTCCTGGTTGACTCTTTCATCTTTTAGCAGGATGGTCCTTAACCTCCACGTGTTTGAGGTCCTTCCAAACTTCTTGTTGTGATTTAGTTCTAATTTCAAGGCATTATTGTCTGAGAATATGCAGGGGACGATCCCCATCTTTTGGTATCGGTTCAGACCCGATTTGTGACCCAGTATGTGGTCTATTCTGGAGAAAGTTCCATGTGCACTTGAGAAGAATGTGTATTCAGTTGAGTTTGGATGTAAAGTTCTGTAGATATCTGTGAAATCCATCTGGTCCAGTGTATCATTTAAAGCTCTCATTTCTTTGGGGATGTTGTGCTTAGAAGACCTATCGAGGGTAGAAAGCGCTAGATTGAAGTCACCAAGTATAAGTGTATTATTATCCAAGTATTTCTTCACATTGGTTATTAATTGGTTTAAATATTTGTCAGCTCCCACATTCGGGGCATATATATTCAGGATTGTTAACTCCTCTTGTTGGATAGATCCTTTAAGTATGAGATAGTGTCCCTCTTCATCTCTCACTACAGTCTTCGGGGTAAATTTTAGTTTATCTGATATAAGGATGGCTACCCCTGCTTTCTTTTGAGGACCATTTGAATGGTAAATGGTTCTCCAACCTTTTATTTTCAGGCTGTAGGTGTCCTTATGTCTAAAATGAGTCTCTTGTAGACAGCAAATTGATGGGTCCTGCTTTTTTATCCAGTCTGAAACCCTGCGCCTTTTGATGGGGTCATTAAGCCCGTTCACGTTCAGAGTTACTATTGACAGATATGAGTTTAGTGTCATCGTGATATCTATTCAGTCCTTGTTTTTGTGGATTGTTCCATTGAACTTCTTCTTAAAGGGGAATTTTAAGAGTACCCCTTAAAATTTCTTGCAGAGCTGGTTTGGAGGTCACATATTCTTTCAGTTCCTGCCTGTCTTGGAAGCTCTTTATCTCTCCTTCCATTTTGAATGAGATCCTTGCTGGATAAAGTACACTTGGTTGCATGTTCTTCTCATTTAGGACCCTGAATATATCCTGCCAGCCCTTTCTGGCCTGCCAGGTCTTAGTGGAGAGGTCTGCTGTTACCCTAATATTCCTCCCCATAAAAGTCAGGGATTTCTTGTCTCTTGCTGCTTTAAGGATTTTCTCTTTATCTTTGGAATTTGCAAGCTTCACTATTAAATGTTGAGGTGTTGAACAGTTTTTATTGATTTTAGGGGGGGATCTCTGTATTTCCTGGATCTGAATGCCTGTTTCCCTTCCCAGATTAGGAAAGTTTTCAGCTATGATTTGTTCAAATACATATTCTGGTCCTCTGTCCCTTTCGGCGCCCTTGGGAACCCCAATTAAACGTAGGTTTTTCTTCCTCAGGCTGTCGTTTATTTCCCCTAATCTGTCTTCATGGTCTTTTAATTGTTTGTCTCTTTTTTCCTCAGTTTCCCTCTTTGCCATCAACTTGTCTTCTATGTCACTCACTCATTCTTCCACCTCGTTAACCCTCGTCATTAGGACTTCTAGTTTGGATCGCATCTCATTCAATTGATTTTTAATTTCTGCCTGATTGGATCTAAATTCTGCAGTCATGAAGTCTCTTGAGTCCTTTGTGCTTTTTTCTAGAGCCACCAGTAGCTGTATAATAGTGCTTCTGAATTGGCTTTCTGACATTGAATTGTAATCCAGATTTTGTAACTCTGTGGGAGAGAAGACGGTTTCTGATTCTTTCTTTTGAGGTGAGGTTTTCCTTCTAGTCATTTTGCTTAGTGCAGAGTGGCCAAAAACAAGTTGTATTGGGAAAAGGAGCAAAAGAGAGGAGAGAAAGAAGGAAAGAAAAGAGAAAAAGAAAAAAGAGAAAATGAAAAAAGAGAAGAAAAAGAGAAAGAAAAAGAAGGGAAAAAAGGGTGGGGGAAGCAATCAGAAATCAAAAAAACAAAAACAAAAAACACGGGGGAGTATCTTCTGTGTCTGTGTACTTTAAGTCCCTTGACTTCCCCTGGAACTTGTCCGTCTAGCTGGTCTTCTGGGGGAGGGGCCTGTTGTGCTGATTTTCAGGTGTTAGCACTTGGGGGAGCTGCTCTGCCCCCCGCCTGGTGCAGGGCTCAGTGGGGGTTTTTACCCCGTGAGGCCCCAGGAGGAACAACCCCAGTGGCAGGGCCAGCTCTGGAGACCTGGAGTCAGCTCCTGCAGTAACTCTGGAGCTCTCCGTCTGCAGGGCCTGGAGGCTCCGGGGCGGGGCCGCTGATCTGCTCAGCTCGGGGCAGGAGCGTCCTTGCTGTCCTGGGCCCTCCCGGCCTCTGCCTGTCCCGGGGGGAGGCGGGATCCTGGGCTGTGTCCCGGCGCCCTGTGCTCCCGGCCTGCGCTGTTGGATTCGCGCTCCCGCCCCGCAGCCCCCTCCGCACGGAGCCTCTTCCTCCGCCCGAGCCCCCCGAGCTGCTCCCGCCCCGCAGCCCCCTCCGCGGAGCCGCCCCCGAGCCCCTCCGAGCTGCTCCGGGTCCTGCCATGCGCGCTGCAGCCCTTAGGGAGCTCGGCGCACTCTCCCGGGGCGCAGGTGTCTGTCAGTGTCCCCGGGAGCCCGAGGGCATCCCCGCCCTCCTGGGTCCTGCTCCACCTCCCTGCGAGCCCCTTTCCTCCCGGGAAGGTCGGTGCAGCTCCTGCGTCTCCGGGACGGGGCTCTCCTGTCCTGGGGACACTCGCCCCGGCCTCAGCCCGGCTCCTCGCGGGGCCCCTCCCCCTTGGAGGCCTTTGTTTCTTTACTTCTTTTTCCCGTCTTCCTACCTTGATAGAAGCGTGAGCTCTTCTCACTGTAGCCTTCCAGGTGTTCTCTCTTTAATTCTCAGGCCGAATTCATAGATTTTCAGGATAATTTGAAGGTTTTCTAGGTAATTTGGTGGGGACAGGTGATTTGGGGACCCTACTCTTCTGCCATCTTGTCCCTCCCTCCCGGACATTTGAATATAATTATGTGGTAACTCTGGAAATAAGATTCTCTCCTTTTTCTCCAAAGTTTACTTTATTTGTTAATGTGACACAAAATGAACAAACCTTTCTAAAAATTTTAGAGAGAAAGGAAATTCATGTCCAAGTTATGATAGCTACCTGGGTGCACAATCTTCACAAAGAAGAGAATGTTTCAGGGAAAGAACGTTTGGTGCAGGGTTATATATGTTTTTAATGTAAAGAGTTACTAATCAATTATAATGAAGGGCATTCCAGAAAGGTACAGACTTTATCTTATGTTTTCAGTTTGTTTAAGACTATGACTTTAATCTTATGGAAACTGGCAAGGCTCGTTCTTTCTTTCTTCTTTCTTCCTTCCTTTCTTTCTTTCTTTCTTTCTTTCTTCCTTTCTTTCTTTCTTTCTTTCTTCTTCTTTTTTCTTTCTTTCTTTCTTTCTTTCTTTCTTTCTTCTTTCTTTCTTTCTTCTTTCTTTCTTCTTCTTCTTTCTTTCTTTTTTCTTTCTTTCTTTCTTTTCTTTTCTTTCTTTTCTTTCTTTCTATCTTTATCTTTGGAATGCTCCTTTTGGGTTATATTTTTAACATAGCAGACGTACAATGTGTGCTTAAGACAGAAATAGAGCCCATGCTATGAGGTTTTGCTGACTCATTTTGACCTTGGTAAATGTTAAAGTATAACTTCCCTGTGAACCAGAAGCAGGATCTACAAATGCTAAAAGTTGAAAATTTCCTTTATCAGTTATTATTTTTGCTTATTGTTTTTTTTTTTTTTAATTGTTACAACAGCCTACAAGCTGTCCCTATGCCAAGAATCAGACTAAGCTGTAAATTTAAGGTTTTCTCAGGTCTTTTCTGAGTCTTTCCTTGAGCATATGTGGTCCTTTTTTTAGTTTGACCCATATAAATTTTTATTTATTTATGATAGTTACCCAGAGAGAGAGAGAGAGGCAGAGACATAGGCAGAGGGAGAAACAGGCTCCATGCACCGGGAGCCCGAAGTGGGATTCGATCCTGGGTCTCCAGGATTGCGCCCTGGGCCAAAGGCAGGCGCTAAACCGCTGTGCCACCCAGGGATCCCTTTTTGAAAGTTTTAATCTTTGAAGTATGAGTCCCAAAAGAAGGAAAAGAAAAATAAATCAGATAAAACAAAAACAAAAACAAAGTGAAGAAAAATGATGCTGACCTGGAAGTCAGTTCTGTTGTGGGAGAAGTAGCTTGTAACAACTGGAGGAGATGCGACAATGGTTGCCCATCGCTTTGCATCTTCATTATCAAAAGCAGTAATCAGTGATCAGAACACAGAGCCCTGATATATGAGGTTTAGGGTCTTTTTAGCTCATTTTGGCTCCTGCATATTGTGTGCAAGCTGCTCCAGGAACATGTGCACAGCCGCTTTCCACATGATGAGGTGTAGGGATTCAGTAAGAGCTGAAATTTACTAAAGTCAACTACAGTTTACCATCTGCATCTTTCCTGGAAGTTGGATGTCTTCAGTAGACTCCTGAGTTCCGAAATATTCATATCAGAGAGATTCTGCTGGTGTGACTGTTGTTTAGGTAGGAAAACTAGTTCCTGGTGCTTCCTACTCTGCCATTTTCACAGAATCCCCTTGGCCCATTTTTAGAATCTAGGTTGTTTGTTTTCTTATGATTGAGTTTGAAAAGTTCTTTGCATTTTTGGATAATAACTCTTTATCAGATAGGTTTTCTGCAAATGTGTTTCCCACTCTGTGGCTTGTCTCTCAGTCTCTTGTCATTGTCTTTCACAGAGCAGATCTTTTTTTTAATTTTAAGTAATGCAGCTCATCAAATATTTCTTTCACCAATCTTGCCTGGGTATTATATCTAAAAAAGTCATTGTTATAGCCAATGGCACCTAGAGATTCTCCTATGTTATAGTTTAAGGGTTTTATAGACTTGTGCATTACATTTATGTTTTTGATCCATTTTGAGTAAATTTTTGAAAAGAATAAGTTATGTCTAGATAAATTAATATTATTGTTTTGCATGTAGATATCCAGTTGTTTTAGTACCATTTGTTGAAAGGATTATCTTTACTCAATTGTATCGCTTTTGCTCCTTCATCAAGAATTAGTTCGCTATATTTATGTTGGTATTTTCTGTGCTCTCAATTCTCTTCTACTGATCTACATGTCTATTATGTTACCAATGCCATAATGTTTTGATGGCTGTAGCTTTATAGTGAATCTAGAAGTTGAGCTGTTATCAATACCCTAACTTTGCTCTTCTCCTTCAATATTGTACTAGTTTTTCTGGGCCTTTTGTCTCTCCATGCAAATGTAGAATTAATTAGTTTGCCAGTATCCACAAAATAAATTGCTGGGATTTTGATTAGGATTGCACTGAATCTTCAGATCAAGCTGGGAGGAACTGGCATCTTGACAGTATTCGTCTTCTTATCCATAAACATGAAATATCTCTCCAGTTGTTTAAGTTTTCTTTGATAATTGTCATCAAAGTTTTGTAGTTTTTCTCATGTAGATCATGCACATGTTTTGTTAGATACCTAACTATTTCCCTTTGAGGGAGTGATAACATAAATGGTAGTGCGTTTTCCATTTCAAATTCTACTCATTCTTTGATGGTATATAGGAAAGCAATTAAAGATTTTACATTGACATTTTTACGTTGCAACCTTACTATCATCACTTATACATTCTAAGAAGTTTTTGCTACTGCTCTTAGTTTTGGTTTATTTGCTCAGATTTTCTTAATTAATTTTTTGCCCTTCCATTTTATATTTATAACTTCCCTTATTCCTTATTCCTCTGATATATATATATATATATATATATATATATATATATGTATATATATATAACAATTAGTGTCAAAAAGTAGCTTGTTGGTTCCCAGAGTCACTCACTCAGTAAATCACACTCTCTTGGGACATGTCTGCACAACATGGATTCTGTACTTAAGGCTCAGCTTCATTTCTATGGAAATAATTGACCTTCATAAGACTCATAAGGATGCTTCCTATGTGCAAGTTTCCTCAGACTCTCAGTGAATGCATACTGCCTTTACTCATGCAGCAATTTATAGTATCACCCTTTCTAAAAGATCCCCTGCCTTGTTAAAGAATTTTTTGTACTGGTGCATATTGGATACAACCTAATAGTCTACCATTATAAAACCAGCCAATTAAATCCCGAGGCATCCATAAAATGAAAAAAAACAAAAAAAACAAAACTACAAGTGCTATAAAAATACAGCAAATCTCTATATATCTATGTATTATTTATATCATATAAATGTAGAGTGATAAAAAGTGAATTTTAACCAGATTTTGAAGCAAAAACCCCAAATATATTAATACATACTAAACTACATAGAAAAAATATCCAGAGAGTAGTACAACATGTTGTTAATGACTACTTCAGAGTTAGGTAAGAATGGGTAAAGGCAAATGGAGAGATGAGGGGAATTTTTACTGTTACATAAAATGGTAATGATTGGGTTTTTAATATTTTCTTCCTATAAGAAGAAAAAACAAACTAATGGTTCTTCTTTTTACTGTTTAATAAAATCTCATCCTTTGTAATATTGTCTTCAAAGAATTACTGCCTTTACAAAAAGAAAACAACAAAAAGAATGTTTAGATAAACTTTATGAGCATGTTATGCCCTTTAAATCCTTTTCGTGTGTTTCCTAAATCATTAATAATGGGAAAAGGATGTGTAAACTGGCTTTATCTTCCACAATAACATCAGTAGAGTACAATGCATTCTTCAGAATAAATCACCACTGCTAGCTATACATATATGTCTGTGTGAGTAATCATATACATATACAAAATGATCTTAATACCAGCCTATTATTTGAAAATGGAACCTTCAGCCTCCCTTATGATCGTGGCTTATAAATATGGTCAAAAAATAACCTTTTGCATTAAACACCAACTTCTTAGGCAACCATCTATGTGATATATCCCCTAGACTTTATATATGAGCGAATATATATTTTTCCTGCCATGTTGTTGTTTAGATATGAACTGGAATTTATTTTGTGGCACACAAACAATGAAGAAAGCAAAGAGCTGTAGTAAAAGGCATCTGACCTGGAAGACATTTTTTTGCAAAACCCTATTCTGCTCTGCTCTAATCAAAACTCTATATGTGTGTGTGCATGTGTGAATTTGTGTGTGTGTGTAAAATGAGAAAGGAAAAAACAATATTAAATATATGTTCCACATCCCAGGCAGTTAATTTTTATGATAATACTTCAAGGTAAATGTTATCTTTATGTTTAAATGAAGAAATGGAAATCAGAAATCCAGGTCTGATTGATGCTAAAATGTTGGATCATTCATGATACCTAATAGTTTTTGTATTAGCAGCTGTCTGCAGAACAAACACTTACCTCATGATGCCCCTTATCTACTGACATTCTATCTCTCTGCCCCCAGTAGGGTCCTGTTTTTCCATTCTTGATTTCCCAAATTCATCATCCTATATTAAAACATACTATTCAAGGGGCTTGATGTAATATCTCATTGGGTACAAATTTTAGTAAAGTAAATTCCTGAAAGAAATTTATAAATGATGTATTCTTCTCATTCTGTCATTCAAGAGTTATTTTCTTTGTCATAACATCTTAAAATGAATTTCCTATCATATTTAAAAATAAAATTAGCTGCATCTCTAAAATTATAATACCATTCAATGTAAAAGCCATAATAACAACAAAATTTTAAAGATGCCAAGGTTTTATTGAAAAGGATAAATATCTAATGGTAAGATTTCAGTAATTTGAACAAATTGGTTGGATAAATAATTTAGGACATGATGTCTTACTTGGCTGCCCTTGAATCATAGTGTATTTGTTACAACTTGATTATAATTTTCGTTTATATATTTATTATTAGTATAAAATACCTAATTTTGTGACAAAATGTGTAAAGCATAGAATGACATTTACTGATATAGATTCTAGCAAAATAAATATTAAAAAGTTTTATTAACACACAGTGAAAGTAAATACAAGTTAATGTTATGAATTTGAGGTAAGATATTCTTCCCACCTGTTTGACCTAAAAATATCCTTTCATGAGAAAACATTTTATCATGGGCTCAAGTTTAGAAGAAATGTGTTTTTAGCATTTGTGTGAAAGATGTAAGTCCTTAAGAAATACAGATTTCTGAATTTTAGCATTTCTTGGCAGTTTATAAAGATTAGTTTGAGAACCCGCAGTGGTAGTTCCAAAAATGTTGGTAATTTAAAGTAATCAAACATGTCTGGGATATTCTTCAAAGGTTGGTTAAACATCTTATAAAATTCATTAGCAAATCCATCTGGACCAGGGTCTTTTCCAGATGGGAAACTTTCATTACCGCCCATCATTTTTCATGGTTTATTATAGGTATAGTTTTATTTTGGGAGGGTTGCAGATAGATGTGTACAATAAATAAAGCAACACAGTTGTTTAATATTCATTCAAAAGATCATTCTATGTAAGCACATATACAATCACATATAAAAATAAAGAATGGTACAGTTGATGAGTCTGAGTTAACATAGTTTTTCTTTTATTTGCAAACTTAATTTTTAATATTTAATATTGTTCTACCTCAATCTAGTTGAAATTCACAACACTTAAGGGTAATAATCAAACTCTAAAGTCTAAATTGACAATCCATAGTCTGCATTTATCCATGTGTAAATAGTATGACATTCCCGAAGTAGAATGTCACACACAAATATATTCAGTTATGATTCAGAAATATGTACATTCTTTATTTCAACTGGTGGAAATGTGATATGCATTATCTAAAACTATACAATCTTTTCTTTTACTTTGACAACTCCATTAATACCTGAGATGTAACATATTGAGTATGATATATATTTATATATTATAAACTCCCAAAGAATGTTAAGTTCTTACAAATTGATGTTTTCAGAGACAGTTATGCTGAATTAATTGGTAGAGAAAAAGAACATTTATAAACATCTAGAATCAATTATTTGAACATTTGTTCAATTAAATTTGACAAAGATTTGTGAATACTTCTTTTAAGCCAGGACTATCATAGGTACTAAAAATACATATAAAATATGTAAAATGTAGAAAAGAGTTTAGGAGAAGAGGTAGAATGTAGGCCAGAAACTGACTTGTGGTTAATGAGTGAGGTAAAAGAAGCGTGCACGCAGTGCAATGATGGCTAAAGCAGGTTGTTCAACTCTCCTTGGATATCGTACAAAGCATCACAGTTGCAGAGATGTCGAAAATGCTCTTCCAGCATATGCAAAAGAAAGAAGACCATCGCAAGGCAAAAGGAATTGCATATGTGGAGATATAGAACTTTATACATCCAGAAACGTGCAAGGTGTCTCTTTTTCCTTACAATGGCAATACAGTATTGTTCTGGCTGATTTATTCTCCATCCAGTTAGTGAAATATCAAATTAGGAATTTAAAATGAATACACCCTATTCTTCTTGCAGCATGGAAGAGAGCATTATTAGGGGATACCAGCTTGCTGGGGGCTTGTGATCTTAAAATGACTCATGTGAAGATTCATCAGATAAGTTCAAGACTACATTTAAATCAATGCAATCACTAAACAGGCCAAAATGTACCACTGACAGAACTTTACTTAGGCTTGAAATGTTAGCTAGGGTCAAGCAACATTAGACAAGGACATTTAGCTGAGCTGTAACCTACTTTCCCTCTAGGGCTGAGCTGATGTCTTTTATTATCCCAAGAAATTTGTTATAATAAATTCAGTTGAGGTGTTCTCCTCTTCATTTCTTTTTTCCCCACAGAGCATAAGGCACGGTTGGTTTACACAGCTCAATCTCCTTCACGGCCTGGGGACATCCTGGTGTAGTGGGAGAATCCTTCTTTTATAGAAACACACATACACACATACCTACACACACATGCACACACACACACAGCTGTTTCATTCATTGCTGTCAGAAGCAATTTGTTCTAAAGGGATGGAGGTGAGTAATGAGTGCCTGCACTAATTCACACTTTAGAGAGGACACAGATAGGTCATTTGATTACATATTACAATTGCCCTTCTAATGGCAACATACCCAGAGATAGGAAGGCAGTATTCCCAGAGGGGCAATAGCTCCTGTCTTAGAGACCAAATCCATTCTACTGTTGGGGCTGATGAGCTAAGCCATCCCAGCCCAAGGAGGGCATTCTAGGCTAATGGAACCTGATGTAGGATAGACAGGGCTTCAAAGCAGGGACACAGAAGAGTGGAGGATCACCCCCACTGAGTATGGGTCCAGAGATATTTCCAATTTCATACTGCCTCTGTTGCTGAATGCCAGTGACTATTCTTGAGGGAAATACAACACAAACCCTACATTTTACAATAAAGTTTTAATCTCCAGAATGTCTTTCCACTGAGCCTGCTTCACTATTTGAAATTGGCAAAATTGATGATTAAGAAGCGCCACAGGCAAATACTTTCCAAATTCAATTCTGCTGAGCATGAAATTTCAATAGGTATACTTGGGGAAACAAAGGGACTTTATTAGTTTGAGGAAAGTCTGAGCTGAAGAAATGAAACAAGTTAGATTGCAGGGCTTCTCAAAGATTTCTTTCATACGTTTATAAAAATTATGAATCTTTAAGAAAGAGGAAATTGTGAATGTTTCTCAATTATTTAAAAGTGGAATAATTTATATCTAGGAAGTTGTGTGAGCATTTCCTTGGAGACTAATGAATTAAGTGCTGGTTTAATTATTAGCTAGAATGGATTCCCAAGGTTTAGATTCTGTATGTCTTAAGTTAGCAACCAGAAATATGTATTTTTCTAAGATTTTATTTATTTATTCACGAGAGACAGAGAGAAAGAGAGAGAGAGAGAGAGGCAGAGGCAAAGGAGAGGGAGAAGCAGTCTGCCCACAGGAAGCCCAATGCAGGGCTTGATCCCAGGACCCTGGGATCATACCCTGAGCCAAAGGCAGATACTCAACCACTGAGCCACCCAGGCATTCCCAGAAATACATATTTTTAAAGACAATAATCAATGAGTTTATTTAGCTAAACTACTGATTCAAACCAGGAGCAACATTTCCAACTAAAAATTTATTCAAGTTTTTTTGAGTTTGGGGGTGAGGGTAACAAGAGAAAAGTTGCATATTCTTGAGGATCCTACAAATCTCAAGAAAAGAATAATAACAGCAAGAGTTGGGATGAATAGATAAGCTCTTTAAAGATCTTTATTAAATGAGAATTATTCTTGGAGATCCAGCATTTTAAGTCTTTATAAGTTATCATCTTAGGTTATACATAATCTGTTGCAATTTGATCTCATGATATTGGCTGAGCATCTACTCTATACAGACATTTAGCACAAATGGTTTAAAGTTGGGGATGGCAAAGGGTGTGAGTTTATGCTATTCTACATTAGGTGAGGAATGAGAGGGTAAAATCAAACATAAACCATCAAAGGAGTAGTGTGGAGAAAGTCACACGGTGAAGCCAACATAATAAAAAACAAACCATAAATACCATGTGCAAGGGGAAGAACGAAAAGGAGACTTAAGAGTTTTACAGAGGAAAAGGGAAAGACTCTGTGAAAGAATTAGAGCACCGTTTTGAAGAAGCTGGACATGTAGAGAGAAGGGCATGGTAGGTTGAAGACACAATTAAGAAAAATAATATATAAGGAAGAGAGGTACAGGACCTGCTCAGAAAAGAAATAGTTTTATTTTATTGGATTATAAAATCATGGGAGGGTGCGGCAGGTTATAAATTACAAAAATTAGGTTGATGACAGATCATGAAAGATCTTGAACACTATATTTAAGAGCATGAAATTGTCTTTATAGATGTTGACAAACTTCTGAAGATTGGGATAATATTCTAAGGAATAGAATTGGGAAACTTAAGAAGAGATGAACAGCAATGGGTCAAACTCCCCATCAGATTTAGAGTGGAAACTGAAACTGAAATACAATGTCTTACTTGTACAAGTGTAAGTTACTTGTAAAGCAGCTCAAGTGAGGGTCTGTGCTAGGTCATTCAGAGGTACATTTACCACTGGATGATACACAAACTTTACTTATATCAAGTAGAATCAGCCTGGGTAGATAGTCTCGATAGCATGCTACTTATTTTGAAGAGCTCTGATACCTGCATTGATGAAAGTAAGAAAGTGATTTTGCAGTTCTGTGTTCAAAGAAAATCGTGTTTGCATGGTAAATAGATGCCAGATTTCTCTTCTATATCAAATGAACATATACAAGAAAGATAAAATGTAGTTTGTATCTTTTAAAGTTTTTCTAAATATGCATGTACATACATACAGCCACCTCCCAAAGTTGTTACTGCACAGATGCATAATTGCAGTAACAACTCTTCCTGCCATACCACAGTGCAGAGGATCCAAACATCACTCCTCTGTGTCTCAGTGATCATGTCACAACATCGCTGGCCAGGACAAATACTGAACATTTGCATTAACCAACAACTCTATAAGTATTTACTTCCTGAAAGCTTGGAAGATATTTGCCAAAATAATGCCTGCACATTCACAGGATGGTATTTCTATTTCATTCTTAAATAAGCACAAAGTAGCAACGCACCTGTTGGGTATTGCACATTTAGGATTGAACAAAACTGGGATTCAAAGTCAACACTACTATTCATATTTCCTGTTTCACATTGACTTCCATCCAGTATTCGCTTTTTACAATAGCAATTACAAAACCAGCTTCAAAAAAAAAAAAAAAAAAAAAAAAAGGACATAATTAAAAGGCATATAGCGCTATCTAATGTTGAGACTGTGAACTACTTCAGCTTGTTTGTGCAGGGTGGCTGTTCCTCTTGAACGTGTTGAGTATTTCAGGACATGTCCTTGAGAGCTCATTGCAGTACCACAGAGTGTCTTGGCACACAATTTGGGGAACATGGTTATAATGCTTACTTTTGAACATCTGGCTAGGATATGAAAACAGCAAATGATGATTGGGATGGGGGGGTAACATGTTTCAAGACACAGGAAAATGACTTGTGAACAGGCAGTGATAAAAGGAGACAGCCTTATGATAGGTAACACGGAAGCTCAAAAATATTACAGTGAAATATTTGAGGCTCATATATATTCAAGCAATACTTTCCCCTTGGTCACTACAGCCACGCTGATGTCATCGGGCAACAACCTGCCACCCCTATTTAAGATTGCCTTTAAATACTGTATTTACATCACCAACTTTGAGTCAGCCTCAATGACCAAAATTAGGATATCTTTGATTAAGGGTACTTCATAATATTAAGTTAGTACTCAAGGAATACTGCCTGTAACTACACAGTAGTTTTCAAACACAGGGAATATTTTGGATTGTGCAAAAGATTTAACTCTCCACCTTATTTTTCCTGAGAGGCTAATTTTCTTTTAGTCCTTACTGAGATAGTGGAATTAATGTGTGCCTGCACTCCAGCCTCTTACTGACTGCCTTCACCGTCTACCTAATAAAAATAATTTTTAAAAACCCATTCCTTCCATTTGCAGAAACTACCCTCTAGCGTATGCAGTTTCAAGGACAGTTTTCTTGGGCACATGGAAGACTTTTAAAACATGTGACCAACTTTCAATTCTCTGACAGTTTGGGAAAATAGATTTAATGTCAAAAGAAGTTTTGACTTTAGAAAAACTGTATCCTGTGTTAACCTGCCTCAGTTACAAAGTGCTACTACCCCTGTGAAAGAAATAATAAGGAAAAATCACTGCTTTTATCACTATATTTAGTAGTGATGAAGGTTTTAAGCAATTCCTACTACTCTTCCCTGTATATTCCATAATTTCCATTTTTGGAATTTTGAACTCCTCATACATAACCTTTGGAGGCATAACTCAATCACATCATAACACAATCAAATCCCAAATGTCCTCTTTTTTCTAATCCATGAATTCTATTTAATGTTAGTCTCAGAAATAGATTTCCACAGAATGAAGAGATGTTTGATTATGAAAGGTCAAGGCAAAATACCAGCATATTTAACCAATACATTTTTGCAGACTGTTTATAGAAATTATCTGAGTTGCATAGCAACAGTCTTTTTAATTACTACTCACTATCCAGACTTTAATAATTTAATTAGTATTTTTTGCTTCATTAAATTGCTACACCCAATAGATTTAATGAATTCAATTCATGGCATGTTTTAAAGGCATTTTTTTCACATGTTGCTGTGCAACTCAGAATATGAACCATATTTATCTTCTATTCAGATGTAACATTACAGACAGAAAATATATTCCTTTCAGGCATGTATATAACTGGTTTTCTAATATGAAAAAGAAAGAGTTAATTAGAAATTTGGAGAAAGTGGACATGCTTTTAAATTACATTATGTTCAGAAAAATGAGAAAGCTCACAAATGGGGTTTTTCTTTTTGTTTTTAAGATAAGGAAAATAAATTTGAAGAATAAATATTCCTCCAATTTTTTGTAATAAAGTTTTTTAAGTTTTTAATTTAAATCCAGTTAGTTAACATGCAGTGTAATATAAGTTTCAGCTGTACAATTTAATGATTCAACACATCTATAAAAACCTGGCGCTCATCACAAGGGCACTTCTTAATCCACATCACCTATTTCCCTTATCCCCACCCACCTATCCTCTGGTCCACATCAGTTTATTCTCTGTAGTTAAGAATCTGTTTCTTGGTTTGTCTCTTTCTCTTTGTTCCCTTTGCTTGTTTGTTTTGTTTCACATATGAATGAAATCATATAGTATTTGAATTTCTCTGAATGACTTATTTCACTTAGCTTAATTCTTTCTAGCTCCATCCACTTTGCTGCAAATGGCAATATTTCATTCTTTTTGATGGCTGAGTAATAGTGTATATTATACGTATATATGGATATATATGTGACATATATATTTATATGTATATATGTGATGTGTGTATATACATACACATAAATATGTAGTGGTGATGTATATATATATAGTGAGTATATATATATACATATATATATATATATATATATTCCATTCATCAGTTGATGGACATTTGGGCTGTTTGCATAATTTTGCTATTGTAGATAATGCTGCTATAAACATTGGGATGCTTGTATCTCTTTGAATTAGTATTTTTGTATTCATTGGGTAAATACCTAGTAGTACAAATGTTAGCTGCTCTCTTGAAGTACTCAGGAAAATTGATTATTATTGTAAATTGATACATTAATGTTTGAAGATTGGCTTTCCTTTCACTTCTAATGTGTTTACAGTGCATACCTATTTACAACTTTGGGCTTTATACCAGCAGCATTTGTTAGTAGCCTAGAATCTCCCTATGTCTTCATCTAAAAATCTTATGAACACCTTAAATTCAGTAGGTCAAAATGGAATCTTTATTCCTCCAATCCTTAAAGTTTTTATCTCATAATCTTCCCTATGTTAATAAATTACTTCAATATCCATGCAGATACTCAACCCAAGAATATTTTTTGATTACTTATTTCCTTCACTTCCTTTGTCTTTTCTAATAAATTTTGTTGATTCTATCTCCAAAATGTATCTAAAATCTGGTAACTTCTCACTATCTTTTCTGCCATCTACCTATACCAAGACACCATCATATCAAGACATAATCATCTTAAAGTTGTTTTTCTGAATCCACATAGCTTTCTATACTTCATTCTTATACCCAGTCACTAAAGACATATTTATATAGCATATTTGATTATATAACCCAAGGCCCCCAGCCTAAATCCCTTCTATGGCTTCCTTTTGCTCTTAGAATCAAATTCTTCCTTCAGGTCTTGCCCTGACTTGGCCCTTCCTTATTCTCTAAAGTCAGAACATTATACTCTGTAGTTCACCACACTCCAGCCACACTGACCTTCTTCAATCTCCTCGAATGTTCAACCTCTTTGCCCTCTCACAGCCTAGGACACTCTTCTTGCCCTTCTTTTCAAGCACTGGCTTGTTATTATCCCCCATACAATCTACTTAAGCACCACGTTTTCAAGAGAGATCTTCCCTGACATCTGTATCTAAATATTCTCATTTTCCTGTTCCTGCTTGCTCCTTAGCTCCTCAGTGATGTTTTCCCTCATAGTAGTTACCACAACTTATAGTTATGGTCTTTGCCTATTTATTTGTTTAAATGCACTTTTCCCACTGGAATATAAATATCCTTAAGATATATTCCTTAACTGATAATTTCACCATTGTATATCTAGACCCTAAATAAGGATTGAAAAATTGAAGGTAATATATTTGTTGAATGAGTTCTTTTTTAAAAATATTTTATTTGTGTATTTGAGAGAGAAAGGGGGGAAAGAGCAGAGAGAGAAAGACAAGCAGACTCCATGCTGAGTGCAGAGCTGGACACAGGGCTCAGTCTCAGGACACTGAGATCACAACCTGAGTCAAAATCAAGAGTTAGATGCTTTATCGACTGAGACACAAGGAGCCCCTGTTGAATGAATTCTTGACAAATAAAGAGTACTAGAAACTAGTAGATGAAAATTTTAGTATAATAACTTTAAACAAAAATGAATACATTCAAAGAGCAATCCATATTAATTAATTTTTAGAAATTGAATGCTCACTGTGAGTCAGACACAATGGTAAGACCAAGAATATAATGCTTTCATGTAGTTACAGTATATAAAAGAAGTACACAAAGGCTATCCAAGGTTTACTTGTCAATAGAATATGCAATTATATTTTTAAATGGTTATGTAACACTATTGATTGAAGGCAGAGAAAAAATACTATAGTTGTCCCTTTGTATTCATCTAGTCAATAATTGGTCCAATTCACCTAAATTAATGAGGTATTGAGTTATGTTTTTAAGATGAGAGGAATGGAAAAAGACATGGTAACTTCTTTCAAGTCTTCCATAGAAAAATAATTTTTTTAAGTAGAAAAAGAGTGAAAACAGTATGTACATATTAAAGCAGAATCAAAGTACACAGTGAAGAAGGGTGAAATCTTAATGATAATTAGAATGACTTGGAGGAGAGTCATTTAAGATAATATGATCTCATGAGCCCCTCAAAATATAACAGAGCCCACAGGACTTCCTACTATAAGTTCAATCTTTGACAGATAAAATCGATTATTTTTCTTCCATATATACTTCATGATAAATCATTTCTTTTAATCTGAGCATCAGAGTTTCAGTAATTCACCTGAAATTATATAAAAAGTGAAATTAACACAAACAATTTTATATATATCACCTGTATTTGGATTTATTAAGGAGAAGAGAAATAATTTGAAGTCACTGACTAAAATTGCTAAAAGCTCTAATATGGATAGTTTTATAAAGTATAATCATGTTAATGGAGGAGGCAGATATTAATAAATGGACAAATATTATTTCAGTAATTCAAAAGGGTAACTATGTAGCTCAATGCCAAAAAATTGATTATTTCTGTGTTCTCATATGAAATGAGATATAAATAAGAAATATACCATTAAAAACAAGAAAATACTTAGATTCTGTTATAAAATTTCCTCTGATTTTTCTGTATAAAACTTAGCTCTAGAAATCATTCACTAAGTAAGTGATGACACCAACAGTTTCTTGATTTCTATATTAGGGCAGTTTTTTTACTGATAAATATAGGTGCATATATCAGTTCATTTCTCTAGAAAAAGGCATATTTTGGAAAATCTAGAACTGCACTGCCCAATATGATAGCTCCCAGCTACATATGACTATCAGACATTCTAAATTTGACTGACCCATATTGAGATATGCTGTAAATGGAAAATAAACTCCAGATTTCAAAGGCTTGGTATGATAAAAAATATGTAAAATATTATATCAATAATTTTTATTTTGGATTTGATGTTAAATTGTTTTTTGGTTTAAAAGAATAAATTTAATATAAAATTAAAATTAATTTTCCTATTATTTTATTCTTCCTAATGTGGCTTCTAGAAGTTTTAAATTATATCTGTGATTCCTGTTATATTTCTACTCGACCAACCTAATCTAGATGATATCTTAAGAAGCAGATTTTTCTTGGAGCACGTGGGTGGCTCAGTAGGTTAAGCATCTGACTCTTGGTTTCCACTCGGATCATGATCTCAGGGTCATCAGATCAAGCCCCATGGTGCATTGGCCACTCAGTGCAGAATCTGCTTGAGATTCTTACCCACTCACTCTTGCCCCTCCCTATGTTTCTCCCCTTTGGTCACACTCCTTCTCTAAAATAAATAAATTTAAAAAAAAAAGAATATTTTTCTTATATAGATTATTTCCATGGCATAGTCATGTATACATTTAATGTATATATTGAGTATACATAAAATCATCAGCAAGAAATTATACTGTGGGACATCACGGTGCATCTCTTGCTAGTTTTAATATTCCTTTTCTTAATATAAAGGAATTTCATATTCCCCCTTTTTTGAGGAGCCTTTGTAAAGTTCTACAGTCTGTACTGTTCAAAGTTGTTCCTTTGCTTTGCTTTGCTTCCCTTTATCTATAAGTATGTCCACTTATTAGCAGCATGATTTCCTGGGAAAGTAATAGAAATAATTGTAATTTAATGAGCAGAGATAGTAACCTTTTCAAAAAGTTTATTCTTTCTCATTTCCACCCGTCAGAGTCTTAATTGAAAGTTAGTAAAAGATTAAAAGAGCCACACTTGGCTGAAAATAGATACGTCTAGATTTTTCCAGTGTTTTTTGTAAAATCCTTTAAACTGAATTATGTTATTTTTACAACAGTAACTTAATTCATGCTCCTCCCTTCATAAACGCACACACACACATGCACGCACACACACACACACACACACACACTCCTTGTTTGAAGTTTGTTTTCCACCAACCACAACCCTCCCTGCCATACTATCACGGGTGGTCTCTGAAACAATGAAAACCATTTATCCTTCTACCAAAGACCAGTTCTTTTCCTCCTGCAAAGATAAAGTGCTCACTTTTATTGTCTCTCTCATTATGGCACATTTATCTAAATGGAATTAATATAGTACCTACCACAGGTTTCCTTAGCTGATTGCTTACAAGTTTGAAAATGTTAATATTCAAGGACATTAAAACCAGAATAAAAGAAATTAGATCTTTTCAAATAGGAGAAATTTTAACATGCGGTCTCATAAAATAAAGTAAACATTCTAAAAAATGAAGCCTATAAACATCAGGAAGATGGATAAGTTGACACCTCATTCTGCATATCTCTGTTTAATAATATTATATTTCATTTCCTGTGCTAAGAAAACAGCCATTACCCAAATCAGCCACTCGTAAACAGGCCTTGTGAACAGATTGCATCCTTGTTGGTGGTATGATAATTGAAATAAGTTTTCCAGTCTTTTATGAGAAAATACCAGATGTATAAAATACCTATTAATCAACTCACTTGCTTTTGCAAACATAAGTTTCAGTACCGATGGCTATTAAAGAATAAATTCTGCATGGAAATGAGAATTGTGAGAAAATACCAAAGAATTAGCTAAGTGATTCATCTGTAGGCTGCTTCTGAGTTTCCATTGATGGAAACATGGGGAGTATAATCAGCAACACTTTGAGGACAGGCTTACAAATATCAAGGTCAGTATTTCTTCAGTGTTTATCCTAAGATAAGGAGAACAGGGGAAAAGTGATTGTAACAGAGTACTTGAAAATGGAGTCTACCATTCAGTCTCATCAATTATATCTACTCTCTTCATTGATCTTTCTAATAAATTTTCCTTTGTCTATCATCTTTTTAAACTATAATATTTAGAGTCAATACTTCACAATGTTATTAAACCAAAGTTTTCCAACTTCCAAAAACAATATATTTGCACCGTATCTCATATCATCCTTTCAAATACAAATAAGGGAACAAGAAAATTTGGGGAGAAAAAAAAAGGTCATGAAAATGAGGACAGGGACTCTAGCCTAGAAACATATTAAAATAACGAGTTTTCCCTGAAGTGCTCTTAAACATATTGGCATTTCTGGCTTAAACTGTCTTTAACTGCCTTTTCTCTCATGCAAGAGATGAAAGAAGTTGCATTCCTAGAGAAAGAAATAGGTAATTTTAGTAAACATGTTTTTCTTTTTCTGTATGAATCATGACTTTCAATATATTCCCTTTACAGAAGTATCTAGAGTTGGGAACACATGACTTACTCAGATCTTGATGTTTCCATATTTCAAGTACAGGACTTTAGCTGATGGAGTCTGCTTTTATTCAGCCCAATGTTCTGGGTTAAATAGATGCTTTCTTTACTTTCTTACTTTTGAAAATCAAGAGGCAGATGGTTTTATCTACTTACTTAATTTGCATGTATAGCATTTATATAAAATATATTTTATAATGTCATCTCAAGCTCAAAAAGTAGTTTTCATCACAGACTTTGCTTCTAGTATTCCATCTATTCTCTGTCTGTTAAATTCTAAATATTTAAGGCAATACTGGGAGATCATTTGTGACTTGAAGCTTATTCATTCTACAAAAGTCACTAAGGCATGCTTTAGCCAAAGCTATAAGGTTGATAGTATTTTTCCTTAAAGTCTTTTCACATCACTTTTTTATAAGTTTATCTTCCCTAGCCACTTAGTAACCTCTAATTGACTGTCTTCATTTGGGACATTATGTCCATTTTCCCCAAACCCACCTGTGCTAGCCAAGTTCTCCAAACCTTTTTTCTCCTATCCACCTGATCTAAATTTATTATTACTAGGTACATATTGGTGATAATCATCTGGAGTTTATATCTTGACTCAAAGAAGGAAGCTCTAATTGTGGAACCATAAAGGTTCCCAGAAGGCTAGTGTAGGTGGTACTTTTTAAAGATATTTTTAAGACACATGAGGTCAAGTGGAGTTCTTTCAATGTGATCATGTAAAAGGTCACCTGTTTCAGGCCAGACTAACTCTGAACAAATGATTCAAGATCTCCACTTGAACTTCCAGTTTTCTAAGGCTTCACACTTATACCTACAGGTACATTCACTGAGTGAGGAAAGGGGGAAAAAGCTGGGTATATTATAGAAGTAAAGACTCCCCAGAAAAATGTCTTGTTAGGTCCATGTTCTAAATCATCTTATAGACAAAGTTGTATAGCCCTCTGTCCTGTATTTTCAGATGCTTTCATCTGCCCTGTCTGCTTAAAGTGCCAGATCTGGCAATCGGTATTTGGAGGAATTTTGCCAAATCACTTTCATCTCCCTGATTCACAAGTGTCCCCTTGCAATAAATGAGACATTATATTAGTTCAGTGTTTGGGTTTGGATAAGGAGGGCAAATGTCTTGGACCAGAACATGGGAACAATCTGGTAAGAGAAGGGGCATTTATCAAACCAATGATCCTTTTTTTGTATGTACCACAAGAGATTCTAGAAAGCTCCCCCCAATCTTTGAGAATCACTGTTATAATTAAGAAGGTCCATAAACTTTTTGGAAAATGGGACCTTTGAAAAATTATATATATATATTATATATATATAATATACATATATATAAAAGAAACATAATACATATACATACATAATATATATGTGAGTATATATTATATATATGATATATATGTGTGTATATGTATATATATGTATACATTATATATATGTGTGTGTGAGTTATAAGCTCCCATATCCAGAAAAATTCATTTACACACAAAATATTGGAAACATTTTTAGTTTAGCATCCTTCCCACAAGAATCTGAAGTTCTAATGATCTTACTACAGTATATCTGGTTGAGATTGCTGCTGTATAGCATAAAACCATTACTAAAAGCAGTAGGCCTTATTGTTATTCTACCATTGTACAGTCTTACTTAGCTAAGAAACATTTTGGAAAAGAAAGATGAGTTAGAAAACCTTCTAAAACTATACTTATTGGCCATAAAAAAGGCTTAAATTATTATACTTTTCAATATAATTCTGACCTCTTAATACTTTCCAAATATAAGCTATTATTACTGATTCTAAAATGTGACATTACTGCAGCCTGAGGCTTAACAGCTTTAGTAAAAAACATCATCCTCAACTGTTGCTATTTGTCTTTTTTTTAATAGAAGCCTGCAATGAATTAAATGAAAAACTAACCAGAACAGCAATACAGATTACTAACCATAATAGTCAGCTTCAAATGTGTATCCTGGGGTTTCAGATGATGTCATAAACTACTACTGCAAATTTAATAGTATTGTTGCCTGGAAGCTAAGCTATTATAGTATGTTTAATTTCACTAAGATGTAAATTACATACTTCAGCCTAGTATAGTATTGGCTACTGTCACTTTCAGTTCTTATTTTTGCAGCTGT